>NC_143403.1:19822500-19837500 GCF_052110815.1 Crocodylus siamensis
GGCTAATTGTTCCATAGCTAACACATGGTATTCAAACAACCCACACATTACAAAAGCTCATCTGGATAATAATGGGCAACTATTATTGCAATGGTTTACACTTTTCTAATACAAATGAATGGATTTTATCAAAATTTGAAAAAAAAATCTAAGAAGCTGGGTATGTGTGAAAAATAGATGGTATGAATTGGCAAGGCAAGGCTAAGCATTTTGTTCTCTTAATAGGAAATGACCTCATTTACACTAGAGTAATAATTAGTACTGCTTCACTGACAGTTAAGAAAAAAAGTTTCACAGTATAATAAGGCAGCATCTCCTTTGTTAAGAGATCTACATTGATTATTAACCCTTGCCAAGACAACCCAAATTTAACTCTACATTACATGGGCTAATGTTTTGTGGCAAAGGTACAACAAAATGGTTATAATTAAGCAAGGATCTCAGCTTGCTTCCACTGAAGTCAATAGGAGCTTTGTTATCAGTATCAAAGGGAGCAGGGTGAGATCTCAGGCTTGGGGGCTGGGGGCATTTTAAACATACCATTTCAAAAATATTGCTTCCTAACTGCTGAAGCCAAATATTTTAACAATGGTTAAAATACATGCTATTTTCACTTTTACCTGGTCTGTGAAGTAAAACAGTATACCGTTAAGAGCATTTTGACATTTCAAGTGCATTTATTCTCTGGGCCTGATCCTGGCACCTGCTGTGGCCCCCCCGCCATCATACAACTCTGACTCTGGAAAAGGACTGAAAACCTGAGCTAAATAACCGGCTGGGGTTCTCCAGGTAACACAAAGTTAGCTCTGCCATCTTCAGCCCTCCATCACAGCCTGTGGCATAGAAAACATGCTGCAGATGTAAGAGGGTAGGACAGCTCTCACCCTTGTGAGCCTTTGGCAGGTAGCAGTCTCCTGGGACCAGCAAACACATTTTGAGTAGTTTTTAAGTTACTCTAACTTGAGCCAAAACAGCCCCAGAATCCAGCTTACTTTCTGGTTATTACTATTTATCAGTACACAATTTACCTTAAAGTGGCCCTGGCAAGGCCAGCGAAGCCAGATCAGAATGCCGTTCCCTTTTCTGAAACGAATTTTATACAGGGGAAAGAGGCTGCGCTGACAAATGTTGGAGAGAGAGGCCCTGCACCTATCCAGAGATCAGGCACAATCCAGACAATGACAGCCTGAGCTTCTCCACACATCCCTGTCAAAGAAACCCCATTTCTGAATATTTTAAACAACACATCGGTGAAAATATTTTGTATTTTATTCAGTAGAGGCACTTTTTATAATGAGGCCCTCATTAAAACCAATGTGTGTGTCATATTGTCAGGCAAATATATGTTAAAATGTCACTTTGAATATGAAATAAAACATTATTTAGGGGCCTGACTCATTAAAGGAAAAAACATAAGCAAAAAGGTAAAAGTATGTGAGTGTACGTTTGGAACTAGAGCTGGGCAGGGAATGCTTTTCCTATCCTGCAAAACTTTTTATGATTTCAAAAATTTTAGCTCAGGGTGAAAACAAGATCTTCTGCTGAAAAGCTAAAGAAAAACTGAACACGACCCCAGACAGCCAACTGGACCATCCAAGGCCCTAGCCCATCACCCTAGAAAAGTACTCTTGGCTAACATAGTCCATGTTAGCCTGTCCTGTGGGACCTATTCCATTTATACAATTAAATATTAATTGGCGAGAGAGATTGAATCTCAGTGTGTAAAGCATTCACCTGGGATATGAGATATACGAGCTAAGGTCCCCGAGGTTTAAACCAGCCATAGACAGTGCTTGAATGTGGGCCTCCAGGTACCCAGGCAAGAGCCCCACCACCACTGGGCTAAGGGTATTTCTTTCTCTTTCTCTCTCTCAGGAGAGGGACAGCTAGTCATACATTCAAAAAGGGCACTGGGGAGGTGAGGGTTTCAGTCTCTAGTGATGTGGGCATTTTGTTACTGACAGCTGTTTCGTGCTTGGCCTCTGGGGGAAGGCTATGCTTGCATATTTGGCATGTTCACCTTTTGCTCTTAACATTTTTATAATAAAGTTTTTACAAAAGTCAAAAAGTCCCTCTCTATCGTTTTAATTATAAATCCAATCCCGGACCTGAGAAGCCTTTGCATTTCCTCATAAAAGTTTAATATTAACTGTGGATGCTCAAACAGTCCTGATCTTCCAAACCCAGAAGAGAGGACTAGAGGGCAATACTAGGGGCCAGCAAGAAATATTGGTGAGCCCTGAAGGCCATAACCAACATTAGAGCTGCACATGTTTCTCTCCCTCCACCATAAATGGTTATGTTCCCACAAAAAGGTTTTTCCCAAAGAAAAACACTATTCAGAAAATTCCCAACCAGAAGTGTTCAAAACTATAAGCTAAATATACATAGATGTAATTTAACTGAAGTAAAGGGAGTTGTACCCATGTATACCAAACTTGACCCTACAATGTTTCTCAGTCCTTCTAATAAATACCCATGTAATAATCATGATTACAACAAGCCAAATGATGATGATTACTGATGGCATAGTGTATAACTGCAATGAAAAAGGCCTGGCTGAAAAGAAAATGACAGAGGATATGATACTTGTTTTCCCCACACTATTCAAATGCTATATGAAAGAGTATTAGCCATTTTTACCTACAGCCCCATAGCGCCAGCAAAATGGTACAAAAGGAAGGACATGGTATCAGTCCATTATATCTTCCTTTACCCTTCCTCAGATTTGGAGGGCCAGCATCTGGAGTCAAGCCTTTAAAATAAGAACAAGCCAAACGATGATGATTACTGGTGGCATAATGTTCCCCTACTTCATTTTCAGCCCAAGAAACAGAATAATCTGCAGGTTAGAGTTTAACTAACAGATCAATCTGCACATAGGGAATGATAGATGCAGTAAAACAATGCAGCGTGCTCTCTAACTGGGGAAAGTGGCATTTCCCTCTGCATAAATCACATGGCTACTCCATATATAGAAAGCATGTTTCAACTCGAGAGCAGGATAAAAATGCCAAAACTGAGATATTTCTGGTTATCTATGAAAAGATTTAGACTACAGACAGACTAACAAATTACTCTAAGTTAAAAGGGAAAGGCAAGTGTTTCATGTTTCTATCCAATGGTAAGTAGAAGTTAAACCAGCTTTTCTCTGAATAAAACAGAACTGAGTCATGTGGTTCAGCTTCCACTTACTGTGGGACAGACTGGACCTACAAAACAGGTACCACAGAGCAGCTAACATGAAGTGACTCCCCACTTTAAACTTGATATAATTTGTTCATCCACCCATAACCATAAAGAGGACTGTGACATAGGCATAAACATAAGTACTAACACTGGTACCATCTGCAACATCTGGTGAGTCAGTTCCTCTGTCGAATCGTGTAAGAGTGGTGTTGTGAATATGCACAAAATAACAGACCTAATCTTTAGTCCCAAAAGTAGTCAGATTGAGTCCCCCCGATGTCTGGATTTACTTGCATGAGATGGAGCTAGCTGTGCAAGTTGTGGGGTTGGAAGGGTGATGCCCTGTGTTTGTAAATAATTTTAAAATTAAAGAAGTGCCATTTCAGGTGCGCATAAGTAAAAATAGGCCTACACTGCAAAGCTCGGCACTGGAAAAGTTTGAGAATGCAGAGTTCTGGTTCTGGCTCATCTCTGTAACTAGCAGCTATGTAGGAATATGTGTATAATGAAGCAAATTGAAAGCTTCCAAGCTGTGCAGTGTTAACTATTGCTGAGTTGGTGGTAATACAAATAAGAATATGCAATACTACAGTCAAGTAGTGTGGGTATTATCTGGTTCTTAACTGTTATCACAAACAATTAGCAACTGATATGTGGCTCAAGACATTTTTTGCAGATCTATCAATTCTCATTTTCAAAGGGGAGATAATGTAAAACATTTTGAAGAAGTGGCATTTTAGAAAAAGAAGTATTTTTCCTTCCTTTCTAGCCAGTTAGTTCATCAAATTATAACCTACCACATGAAACAGGTTTCCAACACATCACATAAAAAGACACTGCACAAGTAATACTACCCTTATCACCAAGTGGAAAGAGAGTTTGTGTATAGATCCTTTCTTGTTTGTTTTACATTTTTCATGTAGGGAAAAAAATCCAATAACACACAAAAAGATGTAGGTCAAATGTTCTCATCTCCAATCTTTCTTGATAAGTAGCAATTTAAGAAGTCTCCATAAAAAAGTGTGTTACCCCCCTTCTGCTCATAGGAAAAAGTGTTTCAGAAAGGGCACATTAAAAAAAATACATTCCATGTCACTAAAACTGGAATAGAAAATGTTTTATAGATTAACAAACATTGTAATGAATTTGCACAACCTTAACTGACTGTATACATAGCATAATGAAATGGTCTACATCCATTCAAAGAAAAATTAGGTATTCCAGCACATAGCTTTAGAAAAGCATTGTTCGTAAAAACCTGCATTTTTTCCCAGCTACCATGTAATTTGTGAGATGCATTTTTAAATGATCTGCAACTGCAGCAGGCTTCATCAGTCAGATGATACAGATAGATAATTCACCAAACTGTCACATGATCTTCCATCAGTCTAAAAGATGTGAATATATTGCCACAAGCTTTGGGAATAATGGGTGCACCTGTTTACAGTGTCACCTCTGTTTGCTAATTGTCTCCTTGAGCTACATTTTACTTCTAATGCATTTATTTTTGACAGGCAGTGTCTATTTAGAAATCACATTACTTCAAGTGCAATTGTTCTTTTGTCTATCAAGTAAATGAAGTGTTGTTATACAGATTTCAGGTTCTGATTAGTGAAGTATCAGTGCACCACAAAGGTCAATCAGTTATTTACCTGAAGTATTATAAGTATGACAGGCCTCTTGAATATCCTTTAGTTCATGGTATAGCTCATGTTAATATTAATATTCTGCATACTATTAATATCAATATTAATATTCTATATACGCATACCCCCAGACCTCTTATTTATGTGCATGTATATGTTATATAAATATATTTAAGTGGCATAAAACACTCATTTTTGTATATTTGTTATATAATACAATTAATTTAAATACACGTTTGAAAACGTGAAATATCAATACAGAGCTGACTCTTTCCTCCAGCTATTATGAGACAGAAGAAAACATTAAAAACATAGAATCCAATCCTGCAGACTTGATTCATGCATTTCAGTGTTTACATAATCAGGACCTAATATTCTAAAAAAAAAAATTAAATAAAATAAAATTTTCGTGCTTGTTTTTATTAAACAGATAGACCATACTAAGTTTAATTTAGATTAACTTAAACTGGTAAGATGCCATAAGAAATTAAGATGACCCACTTCTGGACTACGGACAATCATGTGGGCATTTTCACTGACTTCTTGTATTCTTGCAGGAGCCTTATGGTAGGAATGCTTAGTTAAGTCCTGTGTCCTTCCACGCACACATACAATGCAGTTCTATATATATATAATCACACATGTGAGCACAACTATGCTATCAAAAATGAAATTTTGATAACCTAAATCAGAGCATTGATCGCATAGCCACTTCACTGCATATATATTGATCTGATACAAAAAACAGCACTATAACTTTTCATTAGTGAGGTGGAAAATAGTCCTTCTTTACTTGCTTGCCCAGCCTGATTATTTTCCACACACCTCTGTCAAACTTGCCTATTCCATTTTTTGCCCTACCATTATAGTGCAAGACAACAGAGAATCTGGTCATAGCGATACTAATCTCGCAAAGTCAGGGCTAAACCCTTAAGTAACGCTCAGTCCTCCTTAAGTAAGTTCCATGTACAAGACTTGTCTCTGCTTAGGCAACCTCTGGTGCTTACAAGGGAATTCCAACTACTACTGCTATTTTACTAGTTTGCCAAAAGAAACAGACACAAAAAGCCATGCTTGCCTTAAGTCACATTCTAAATTGGCTCCCAGGAGCATTCTCCTACCTTGTTCACTAAAGCACTGTGTATGTTTTCTCAGTGTTTAGCATATGCTAGGTAACCTGAGCAGGACTTGTATTGTTCCAGTAGTTGTTTTTCTAAAGTATGTTCCCATCAGGACCATAATTGCATGCAAAATACTAGACTTAGAGTCATTCATAAAAGACTCTTAAAATTTTCTCTAGCCCTTTTTAGTAATGTTCAGGCAAAAGCGTAAAGATAATATGAAAGAAATCATAAACCTTCCCATCAGTACAAACTGATGGCAAAGTTTGCATCTTTCCGAATTAGTGTATATATACAAAGACTTGAAATACTGAGAAAATGATTCCCTGTAGTGTAATTTTCAACTATTTCTGCAAATATAGGCAAACACAGTCACTCCTAAGTACATTTTATATACATATATTTATAAATAAAGCATCTAAAGGCTAGGGTCAGAAACTTGCAAAGCCTGCTCTTGCTCCTTTTAAAGTCAAGATCAAACTTGCCATAAAAACTTAATGGGAGCAGGAGTGAGCCCAGTGTTTGTAAGTGAAGGCAAGGGATATGGAATTTCCATTTCTTCACAAACTAAACATATCTTGTTGGAAAACTTAGCTCTCCATATAAACCTAGACAGGTGGAAAAGAGAACACTTATGCAGAAAATATATGGAGGTATTAAACTAATCATTTATGTTTCACCTACCTCAAGGATTGCTATTGTTCTGTCTTTTTCTCTTAGACAAGAGCTATTGAGAGTTAGCAAGTTTTTTATGTATAGTAAATTGGATGTTCTGTAGCCACAGAAGTTAATTGCTAAGGACCCAATCCTGCAAACCAGCTCTTTTACATGCAAATAGTGCCCTTGAAATCAATAGGATTTCTTGCATGGGGGAGGACTTCTCATGCAAATAAGAGTTAGCAGGATCATATCCTTAATTATCAGAAGATAAAGGCAGCTATGCTAACATGAGACATCATCAGACAGTAGAAACCGTTTGAAATGGAGTTTGCCTGTAGTTAGCTACCACACAGTTACTAAGGTGTGATTGGCCAAACTCCAACCAAGTATAAACAATAAACAAGTGAAACTTTCGAGTCTTCACTGGAGTCGATTCTCACATCAGCAAAACTCTTTCTTGGGGTTCAAGGATGAGCACAGTGCACAGAAAACTCCCCAGAAAGGTCAAAGGCCTGATCTTCAGAGATGCTTCCATTGTCTTGGATTCATTGTCTTGCACCCCTGCATCTCCATAAGCATAATCAGCGGCTATAAAAGCCTTGGCAGTGCTAGCCACATACAGAGTATGCCCTTCCACCACACAGGCACCAAAATTGGATGAAGAAGACTACTTGCCCTTCTCTTTTTTTGTCCTCTCCTCCATTGTGGAAGGGCAAAGCTGACTCTGATTCTGTAGCTTTCCACTCCCGGATATCCATTCAGGTAGTAAGAGAAAAATCAGATGTTTCATTGTTTCAAACAATTCATATTTTTATTTAAATCTGATAAAATTTCTAGAAGAGCCCAGTAAGATATTTGAGGAGGAGGGAAATTAGAACATTGTTCCCTTAAGGCAGAGCTAGCCTTCTTTTGAGAATGGGTGAACCTAGCCTTCGTCTAAGGTCAGAAGTAGATGATGCTATAACTAGCTGGGAGACTGTTCATCTCAGCAGGTTGCAATGCGAGCGTAAACAATGATTAAAACTTAGTGGCCACTTCCGATGTTCTCGGCAGGCTGGAATTCATAAGACTGGACACCGAGTGTGTGTGTAGGAGCTATAATCCAATGGCATGTATGGAGAAGGAAAGCAGCACATGTGTGCTGACAATTTAAAAAGCAGCTGTGTATATGTTTTTCCTGGTTAGACTGTGAAATCACAAATGGGGGAATCAGCACTGTAAGCTTAAAACCATGTCAGCCCACTTGGCTACGTTTTATTGTTACCTTTGCTTCTACATTTTTCTTTATTCTCCAAACTTGAAATGATTTCTCCACCCTTCCATACCTCCCTTTTTATTTTTACACCAAATATTTCTAATGTAGTGATAAAATGAGGAAGAATGAAAGATTATTACACAACAGGACATTTATGGCTAGAGTCTTTGGAACATTCATATTGTTACATATATTTCCTCTAAGTAATCAGGAATGTATTGGTATTTTGAAATTATGTATCTCTAATAACACAAAAGTACTTAAGAACAGAAATAGACAGTAATGGAAAATGCAGTCAACTGTTGACAACATATAGAATTTCAGAAAATAATTTACAGAGAACAGCACAGCAGATGAGTCAAAATTTTCTCAAAAATATTTCTTGCCTCCGATAGTCCAATGTAATTCATTTTCTATCTCTGTTCATTAATCATTGTTAAAATTAGTGATCCATTTCTTCCACTCTGCCATCTGCACTCAGCTTCGTAACAAACATGACACCTTCCTGCATAATAAAACCTGACAACTACGAGGATGCATTTCCAAATAGCTTTCTGCATATTTGCACCTCTATAACTGATTCCGTTGTCAGACAAAAGTGGATTATTTAACCAGAGTTCTTTCTTTATCAATTCAGTACACAGATGTGTGCGTGTGTGTGGGTGTGTGCTTGTGTGTGTGCAAAATGATCAAAGTAAAATCAGTTCATTTAAATTAAACAGATGATACTTTGAGTCTAAACTGTGGCAATAGGTAAAGGTTGATCATACGTAGGCTACCTTCATCCTTCACTTCGGAAGTTTAAGGGAATAATATGTGGTTTCAGCTGATAAAGTTTGCACACACAAGAGTTACCCTGACACTCCAATTTCCTCACAAAAATATCATTTTCATATCCAGCTCTGTTTTGTTTCCAGCCTTTGATCACTGACAATTTCAAATAAATATTTTTAAGATAAGATGAAATATCCAAGCAACGTGAAGATAAAGAAAAGCACAGATAAATAATTAAAACTCAAAAATGTCATTTAAAAACTGTTGGGGATATCCTGCTAATTTCTGGGTGGCAGCTAAGCAAATAGGTTCAGTTCTTGGCCTCTTTCTGCTCCTCCATCAGCATATGGACTTGGAAAGACATGGCAGTTGTGAATTGTAATGCCTTAAGTTTTGGAGGTGCTGAGCAGAGAGTTTCCCGGGACTGCAACAGAAGCTGCGGTTGCTCAGAACCTCTGGAAGGTCCTGGCACACGGCCATGTACAACTGCCACCCAAGTCAGTGGGAGTGTTTCCACAAACAATTTGGAAGTGGAGTGGGCCTGTTATTCCACAGAAGCAATTTGACCAATTAATGATCAGAGATAATGGACCCTGAAATGTCTTTTCAACCCCCTCTGCTGGAAAGCACAGCTGCCATAAAAGTGACCCCTAAGTGGCACATTCTCAAATGTCTACAGATGATCATAAAGGCCAATTGGGCTTTAAAAATCTAGGAATCCTCCCTATCAGCCCAGAAAAGAAGACTAAAATGTACTGAAGCTGGAAAAGAATGGTCTGGGTTAAACCTCCAACCCTCTCTCTGTAACCTAATACCTTGCGTGGGCTGTAGGTATTGCAGGTGTCTTCAATAATAGGTCGAGCTACAAAATATGCTATAACTATATACATTGTGATCTCATAACTCAAGATGGTGAGATAAGCTTCCATGGTGAGAAATTGTACTTACTTTCTTTCTCAATTTTCTAAAGTCTTGAATTTTCAGTTATTACTTCCGAATTTATGCCAATCATTTCATATACCTGTTTGCGCATGTTTGGGTGCACAACAGGGTTCAAAGATTTTCTGAACGAAGTTCCAGATATTCAGGCAGACAGTAGAGTCCAGTAAATAGAGCACTAGACTTGAACTTAAAGGAGCTGGATTCTACTACCATTTCTGTCCCTAGCTTAATGGTGAACTTGGGTAACTACGGCCACTGTTGCTTACCTTGGTTTCCCCACCTATAAAGTGGAGCCAAATACACTTGTCTCTTGTGAGATCCACTAAAAGAAGAATTAATTGGTTTTTCGTATTTTTATAATAATGTGCTTGTTTGTTTTCCTAATCTTGTATCAAAGCCCTGATATGACCATGCTAAGAAAAACAAATCTTCTCCCAACATCTGCACAAATCTCCATCATCATGTCTCCATCGATGTCCATGCCATCAAAACCCTCCCTTTCCATCTTCTTTTTGGGCAATGAAACTTCTGAATATATTGCAATAGGTTATCTAAATCTTCCTTTGTACAGATGAAAATATGATGGAGACCAGCAGTACGTACACAACATGGCAAATTAAAACATAAATCATATGCCTTATGTTACAAATGAAAAGCAACTGTCCTTTTAAAAACAAAGAAGCCAATTTTGCCTTCAGATATGTGTATGTCATATCAACTGAAGCAGGAGTGGAAGCTCTGCATGCCTATGAGAACAGAATTTGCACTTATCTACAAAAAGAAGGTAATAAAATTAAGCCATTTTTCTATTAGCCCCAGTCAAAGAAATAATCCAAAATCATCAAAAACCCTCCTTTGGCACAACAATATCAAATATCACAGCAAACATATGCCATTCTTCAGAAGAAAATCTAAATTTGACAAGAAAGTGTCTGTTCAAAAGTTTAAACCAGATGTGAATTAGAGCAGCTGAATTTTTAATTTTGGAAAATCAGGATTTATAATAGATATGGAAACTTACTTACGGTACTAGCTACTGCAAGGGCAATGGTGATTTTTTATAACACTTGGAGTCTGGTTTTTCTTCAAGTCACATAAATCTTTTGCCTTTTTATAACACTTGGACTCAATATATATACAAAAAGATTTTAATTGAAAGGTATTTTAAAAAACTGCTATGATTTTCGTTGCTTTTTTAATATTTGATCATAGTGTGCCATGGAAATTAAGTGTCTAGCCTATTTATTCTTTTAAAATGTATTTTTAATGCTTTTGGTAAGTATTTGGGGGCAATTTACACCTATCCTTTTTAATCTTTACCCTGGAAAAAAAATCAAATTGGCATTGTCTTCATAGCTGGCTTTCCTGCCTTCTAGTTTCCTTTTTTCTTCACATGTCTGCATACTGACACATTCAATTTCAGGTTATCAGCACATCTGAATTACAGAATACTGATGGGGATAGAGGGCAGGCCTCTCTGGACTGATTAGCATCATTTAAGAAAGCATTCACTTGCTTGCTTCATTGGCTGCAGGGATTCCATGATGGGTGGCCTTTTAGCATTAGAAGTCAATATGGAGCAATCTCATTTGAATTAAATATGGACAAAAGAAAAGATTTGATTGTGGTTATTCATGGATAACCTTTTAATTTCAGAAAGCTGCAAACTTTGGGGTTTCTTAAACCATAACACTTAAATATACTTTGTTCCTAATTTCTTCTAACTCTCCTCCCTTCCCCAGGTTTTATGTACTTTTTAATTTGTGCAAAACTTAAAGCAGAAGCTTACTTCCAAAGAAATGTCTGGATGAATATTCAGAAAACCTTTTAACCTAGTTAAACCTACACTGACTATAATGGGAGCATAAAGCCTGATTCTAATCCATAAATATATGTAAATCCACACTGAAAAACATATTTGTGTTTATGTGACTTACACTTGCATCAGAATAGGTCACAGATGTGACCAAGTATTTCATTAACACAAATAATTATTTATGGCTGGCCATGTTATGACTGTTACTGGGAAAAGGCAAAGCGCATGGAATGGTTGAAATAGTTTTTAAAGTGCAACAAAAGAACCATGCTCTCAGAGAAACAAATTTCCACTTTTGCACAGAGATGTAATCAGTACATGAACTGAAATATAAAATAATAGTGATGCAGTTCTCATTAACTGAAAGAATTACAGAGGTGTGTAGTGTACAAGGCCAGAGAGAGGGCTTGGGTGAGAATAAGGAAGACAGATTTAAAGATCCTAAGCACAGAACTTAACTTCCAAGCCAATGAAAACACTAAAAAGGTACCCTGCTCCCCCTCACCAACTGATCTTGCCCTCCTTTAAAGTGGAAGTTGTGCCATTAACTTTAACAGAAGCAAAACCAGGTATTGAGAAATGAAGTGGAAATGGCTTTTGCTGAGCTGGGCTGACTGCCATGACATGGGATGAGCTCAGCCAATCAGGAACACAAGATAAACATGAAGCTCCTTCCACCACAGGATTGTCCCATGCAACCTATCCCAAGGAACCAGGCTTGAACTGAAATGCATCATTAACACCAGCCCAAATAATTTCACAGGTATCCGTATGAAGGGGAAAAGTATTACATGTCTCTCTACGGCTAGGGCACAGAGCAACATTCCAGCAAACCACTCTTCCTTTGCAGGCGCAGTTCAAATTCAAATCAAGATCTACTTAAAGTACTTTTAATGGGTCAAGTCAAACAGTTAACCCAGCTCTGTATAAAGAACATCCAAAAGAGGTGGTGAATTCTGCCTTTACATGTAAGCCACATCTTCTAATTGTTTCAAGAGGAACCATGTAGGTGCACGTCCAAAATAAGCTATTAACAAAATTTCTCCTATGCCCCTATACACTCAAGTTGTAAGGCTGTTTATTATCCCAGATGTAAGGTCAAGGAAGGCAGGAGGAATATTTCCTAAAGAAACATATCTATGCAGTTCCCTAGAATTGTACCTGCTACCCATGTGGCATTCAACAACATAAAAACTTGCCTTTTATGTGTGTTCCCTGGTGGGATCCCTTATAGGTTTTCACTCCCGCTCATTATGTGACATGCCTGCACTCTCCTGGAACATTAGCATCCTTAACGTGCATTTTGTCCACTTCTAAATGGAATATAGAATAAAGAAACAAAAGTGCTCAGGAGTCCTTTCACTGAAGCATAAGCATGTGCTTTAAAAAGGTCCTTCACAATCATTCCCAATATGCTTTATGCTGCAGCCCAATGTGCAACTTCTAAGCTATCCCACCATAAGTAAGAAATTAGAAATTTTGAGGGCTATTGAACACTGAATTTTCACAGTGCATCTGCACAAAGTTATTCAGCACAGATGTTTCTGTAATTGTGATCCACTGGAAAAACTTGGAGTGTTCAATGGTCCTCACACTTCCACCTGCAGAGTAGTGGTCTAGTGCAAGTGAGCCGAGCTGTAATGTATAACAAGACAGAATAGTGACTATTCAGACTTGTTTTAGCCTGTCTTAAATAGCAGTATTCTGCTTTGTTTATAAAGGGGCGTCAGCAGGTTTTTTTGTTGTTGGTTTGTGTGGTTTTTTTGCATTTATAAAAAGACCCACATATTAAAAAGGGGTGAAATAGATTTTACATGGCTGGCTTTGAACCTGGGAATCTCCCACAGTGCAACTAATTGCATTGCCAACAAGACACAGGAGTACACCCACAAGCAGCATAAAATGTAACTGTGAGGGGTGTGATGATGGGTCTTTATAAATAATACATTCATCCCAAGGTGCTCTTGTGTCTCTGCTGTAAATGTAGGTATTTTTTCATTCATAGCTGTAGAGCTATCCGGGCAGCTGAGCATCAATATATATCTAAAGACAATAGAAATGGGAAAAGAACAAGAGGAAAAGAGTTGCTTCTTAAGGGAAATGCTGAGGCATTTTCAGCTTAGGTAAAATAAAGTGGTAAATACCTTAGCGACTCTGTCTCCTATACTCCTACATACAGCCTCAGTAATTGTCAGATAAACTTCTCCCAGTTCTGACTTCAGCAGAAAAAAATGAACCTCAGAGAGGAGTTGGGGAACTCAAGTTTCCCCTCCTTGTGCAGCTCCAAAAAGCCCACCCCCACAAAGGATTTTACAGCGGATTGAATACTAACTGAGGGTTTCGTGCAAGTATTCCCAGTACACTATAAAGCAGCAGCAGGCAGTCCATCCCTTTAGGAGGGAAGACTAAACCCGTGAGTGACTGGTGCCTCCTGGATCTGGGGGGGCACCCACAGAAGCTGCCAATGGTGGTGGCCCTGTCAGAGGGGGCAGCAGCCCTACTGACAGCATCAGTGTTGGCCATCGGGGGGGCACCTGCGCCTCCATGCACCCCCTATCAGTCGCCTATGCCACTACCCCACCTCAGGACAAGAAAAGCAATAATCCAAGGAGCTGGATTTAATGGGACGGTCTTGGTATGAAATTTTCCAGTTTTACCAGGTTCACCTGGAAATTATCTAAAAAGTTTGGCTTACTCATCAGTTACAATTCTACCTCTTTACTCAAGCAACTGAACACCATCTCTTCATATCATAGTCCAGTCACATCCTATCTTGAGGTAACACAGAACCATGTGGGGTTTTTTTACCTGTGAGGTCACCCAGATCTCACTCCAACTACCACATACTTGGACACGGAAAACATAATCAACATGTACTTATGGGTTGGTACTTTTGGAAGGCATTCGTCCATAATGTGGGCTAATTTAGGACTATGAAAATGAGGATAAAGGCTAAATTATCATTTCAAAACAGGCTGAAGTAGTAGTTTTTATAGGCAAACTCACATTGACATTGTGACTACTTTTGACTATAAATTACAGTCATATCAGTGTGATCTAACCAGTCAGATCTAACATACTAAGCCACGTGGAGCCGCATCACCACTTGAATGGAAAACCAGACAGGCACATCTTAGTGCTTCCCTTTGTGACTCCATCATTCCTGGTTCTCCTCCTACCTATTCCTTTGTTCCTGCAAGCATCTCTTACCTCCTCTCCCCACTTCTACGTTTCATAGACGTCCCACATGGCTCTGTCCTTTGCACCCGTTCTGCTCTCCTCTTTTCTGCAGACATTCTCTCCTGTGCTTCTGTCTTCAGCTACCAAATTCATACTACTTTCCCAAATCAGCATATTCCCTCTATATCAGACTCCTTCCCAGCCAATCATGAATTTCCATTGGTCTCTCAGACCACATCTCCTAACTACCTTTCCACCACTTTATTTCCCCTGGTTAAAACTAGACAACTCTTTTCTTCCAATGCACTTTCTTTCACAGCTCCCCCTATCACTGTTGGCAATACCAATACCAGTTCTAGTGATATCACTTTTTGTGTGAAGGGAATAAGCCTTCAAAAGTGCCTCTGTAAATTCCAG
>NC_143403.1:19842500-19912500 GCF_052110815.1 Crocodylus siamensis
CAAGACAGTAATACTGGAAGCAAATCTCAAGCTTCAAAAGTGGCAGGCATGCAGTTCAGGTAGGAGAGAAGGAATAATTGATACTACAAGTATGCCCCCTCCCCCTCCCCGCGGCAGAAATGGCAGGAGAGTGGGCTCAAAACTCCTTTATGGGAGTGAGCTTCTTCCTAAAACAGTGGTCTGTGCCAGCTGAACAGCGTTCAGTCTCCTGGTCCAGTTAAGGAGCCTTGGGGGTAACTGAAGATGCATAATTATAAGACTGGGTATAAAGGTTGCAGGCTGGCCCATGTGGCAGGAACAAGCATACCAGGACTGTCTGTACTGTTAATAGCATAGAAGGGTTGCATTTATAAATAGCCTTTTTCCTTGGGATTGCGTTGCATCTTCTTCACGGTCTGCCTATGACAACTGTCAAAAAATATTCATAATTTCAGTTATAATTCCTGCTCCATGGCTGGCCCTATCCTGAGCAAAAAATGCAATTTGCAAATTGCACCACTCCCAGCTAAATTATGTGGGATGTTTTATAATGTGAATTAATAATCACTGGGGACTGAGCTGAGATCATCAAACTCATTTCACATAAGACAACAAAATGAATCACCCCAGGGATTTAGTACATGAACTCCCCCCCAGCATACTTTAAGCAATCTAGCTCCCCAAAAGGTGCATTTCTTTAAGCAAAATATTAACTATACTCTCAGAATATGTTGCTTCTATTGTTTATATTCACCACATAATGAAATGCTACTTCTGTTTTCACCAGATGGTAGTACATATAATTTTCAGGCCTTCAGTTCATAACATAATACAAACAATTGGTATGTCAAATATTACTGGTCTATAAACCTTCACATCTTTCCCAGCTTTTACACAAAAACAATGCAATCCTTTCATTTCACAGGAGTTGCAGAAATCATCAGAAGAATTTTTGATACCCCAAAATATATGCATATTATGGTTACTTTTTTGGTAGCTGGAACAAATTAAATGATCATTCCCCAGCCTCTTTGGTTGTTCTTTTTTTAAAATAAAAAGCAAATATGAACAAAACGATGTGAAAATCAAAATGCCTAAACTGTACAATACAAAATGTATTCTTAATACATTTTAACAATAACACATGCTGTGTTCCTACACTGGAATAACATCATCCATATGAATCCTAGGAATTTAGTATATCTGACAGTTTCTCTCAACCACCCATAACATTCTTTCCTGTCTCATTGTAGCTGGCAAAAGAGAATTCTATAATTGAGTGGTACAGAACATGTGCCCTCCCTGCTAGAAGATGACAGATGGATTATAAAAACTTCAAAGCAGAGCATTTGGAGCACCAGGGGAGAGATAGTGGGTATTTGAACTCTCAGTCTTTACCCAGGAGACAATGGCACTCTGACATGGTGCATATATCAAGGAATGGTGTAACTAGATAGACATAATCTTTCTTTTCAGTAAGTATTTAACATTCTGTTACGAACAAGTTTCAGCCTAGCTAAAGTGCAACTCATCTTAATACTAATCATCATAGCCTGAAAGGCTACATGCCCCCTTTTTTCAATTTTGGTTAAACTGTTCCTTCATGAAACTGATTTTTAAAGGACAGAGACAAGTCCTATATACATTGCGGGGAGGTATATTTTTTAATTAAGTTTATACCAGGATTTAATATTTAGCTATCTATATATGTGAATCTATTTATTTATTTAGCTATCTATATATGTGAATCTATTTATTTCCTTAATGCTGATTGTCTGTATAATAAATATGTCATTCCCCTCAACTTGCATGCCACATGTTGCTGATCACCTACAAAATAGTAGTTAAAATTACCATATAATTATTAGTATCTTTTAACACCTGTCTAACAACGTGGGTACAGTGCTGGGGAAAACAGATAAAGCATCTCTAAAGAATTAGCTTTTCCTATCCTGTTTTTCTGCCACATTCATAGCTGAGGAATAGGATGCCATGAGTATTATAACAAATTAAAAACTGCAAGGTGGGGGGGCAATCTTAATCTTCCTGCAGCTCTTAAACACATGGTAGAAAATATAAAGGCTTATAGAATTTTAATTAATTACACCAAAGGTATCTTTAAAACTTCTGAAAGTTAATGATAATTGAATCAGAAGACAAATTTTCTAAATCATTAGCTTCCCATACAAATAAGACTTTCTAGTGTATCCTTAAATTGTTCATCAATTTCTTTTACTGTTCCTGTTTACAGCCATTGCTCTTGGTTTATTAAAAATTACTTGCTTATAAAAATACATACCGGTTTTTGTAGGTCACAAGTGAAAATGAGTTTGAATGTCTCATTTGTCTATATCAGAAAAACACATACACGTGATTTGACACAGTTTGCAGACTCTGTTCAGGCAAGGCCCCGGACTATAATAGCTAGGGTATTATTGCAGGTCAGAATCGAGGGGTACTGGCAGAACTGTGTGTGGGAAAGCTTGCATAACATCCATGCTGTGCCAAGCGCTAGCCTTTGTTATTAGTCCCTTTAATGAACACCATATTCACACAAAATTAAAAAAAATGCTGCATATTTTAAGTAGTATTAGTTCAAAACTAAACAGAGGAGTCTCTCTAGCTACCAGTGCTGCAGAGTGACTAGTCTAATTCTCCTATTAAAATGCATGTAGTAAAGTAACATGCAAGCAATTTGAAATATTTGATCCATTTACTGTACAGTTGAAACTACGAAAACTGGGAGATAATTCGGCTTTAGTTTTAAAATAGCAAGTAAAAACAGAGTATGAAGATAAACTGTAGAGCAGAAGTAACTAACTTTGCAGCTGTGTTAATATAAAATGACATAGCTGTAATCGTTGGGAGATACTATCTGTAGCATGCTGCTCAGTACTTCATTGTGTTAGGGCTCTATAACTAACAGCACCGTGGTGAACTCTTAAGTCATCTACTAATGTATATTCTTTCCTACACAGAACATTAATCCCAGTCTCTACAAGAAGGGAGGAGGTAGAGGATTCAAAATCTTTGAAGGAGACCTGTTTTGAGAAACCTTTTTTTTTTGAGTGCATTTTCACCTTTTCTTTCTTCAGTGATCTTCTGCCATACTGGAATGTAAACACCACAGGAATAGACAGAATCTCGAATTAAGGATTTAGATGCCTTTCTTTAGAAGTAATCTTCAAAGAATGTGTATCCCAAACTTTATAGTGACTCAACAGGCTAGGGAGCTTGCTACTGCATGTAAAACGGTATAGGTCATACCTATTACCACCAGTTGGTTCCTGAATAGCTACTAAAATAAACAGAAAATATTTTTATACCTTATTTGGAAAGCAGTAGTATCAGTGGCAGCACTTTTGATGTGGTACTGAATCAAAAATTAAAACCAGAAAAATTCTGGCTTTTTTCTGGAGAGTGGGCATCCGCCATTAGCTGTCCATGCAAGTGGAGAGGAAAAACCATGTCTTATTTACTGGTGTGATTGTGCAGACTTACTAATAGCAAATACCCAGAAAAGCACTGATAGCGAATGAAAATGTTTGATTTAACGAACTGTCAACTCGTCCATCAACCTTAAACTGCCCAGTCTGGACAAGCTTTTTGATGATATAGAGTAGGCAACAGGTTTTGTTCACATGCAACAAAATGGAAGAGATTGTTCCATTAAAAAGATACTAGCCCCTGCTAATGCTAACTGCCACACATTTGTTAGATAATAGCTAGATTTTTTTTTTCTATGAGAATGGCCTTCTGCAGGAAGAAGACATTTAATCAGAGTGATACATGACATCCAAAAACTGAAACCAAAAATTATGGCATGAGCTAAAAGCAAGTTGTCTTCCTGAAGGCACAATACTGAAACATCTTTAAGATTAATTCTGTGAGAGAATTCTGAAAGTCAAATGCCGAAAGATATTGAAAATACATTAATTATGCACAACTCAGGATCTAGGAGAGGTTAAACCCCAACTTGGCAGAAAATTGAATCCTTTTATTTGATACAAACTTTGTACATAGTGAGGCTGTGTCCTGCATGCCTAATCTCCCTAGATCTACCAACAGAGAAGTGAAGCTGCAAGACAAAGAAATTGAAGATTTAGCCATTCGAGTGTCATCCTATTAGGAAATTAAATCTAATAGGCCTTGTGGAGAATGCGCTTCTTGCAACCATTTGTGACAGAGGTCAAACCTCAGACCTACCTGGGGCAAGTGTCCATCTTGTTCCATCAAACATTTATGAACAACTTTCTTAACTTATATGGAATTCAAGGCAAAAAGACTCTTCACTATTGCATCTGATGACTCTCTGAGGAGCAACTGTCATTCATGTGCATTAATTTTCTCTGTCACCTTAAGCACTAACCAACCTTTGAAGACATGCTACTCTACTTTTTCTAGCACACATTTTCTAGGTTTATAAGACTGGAATTTTAATTCATCGTATATTACCTTTGTGTTTTTTTAATGTAGTTCACCTTAGCTTTCTGCTTGTGTTCATTCTTTGATACTATTTTAACCATTAACCTCAGCTGGCTCAAGATTTTGGTTACCCCGGTTTTTGGATTTCATTCTTAGGACAATTGCTGATCGATTTCTAGAGGAGTTCAGTTTCAACAGAACTGCTACACCTCAACAAATCAGGTCCTAGATCCAAAAAAAAGGGTGGATGGGAAGGGGAGGAGAGAGATGCCTTAAATCAGTAGCCACTTTTGCAAATGCAAATCTAAACCTATGTATTTGAGATATATTTAATTAAATTCTACACAAGAATCACTTAAATGAAATGCAGGTCCTGAATATTTAATAAGTAGTGAGTTGATCTATCTGATAAGATAATACACACAACAGAACCAGCTATTTGCCAACTGCACAACCTTTCCATAGTCACTAAATATAGAACCTACAAATGTTATTCAAGTTCAAAGCATAAAAATTCCTTAAGATGAAAACTATCCGATTTCTCTGAGCCTTCAGTCTGAACGTTTAAGGATCTGGGTACCCAACCCTTCCTATTAAACAACAACAATTATCCTGCTGGAAGAAATCTAATGCATCCTGTTTGTAACCATCCTCTGTCCCACACTGTCCCAAGAACACTTTAACCAGCTTATGGCACAAAGAAGATATCAGAAGATAACATCATCTCTGATGTGCCAACCTTCATCATGATTCTTTTGGCAAAATGTAAGCTGAATTGTCCTAATCTGGAATGTGGAAGGATGTCCTGAAATAAAAGTATATGGGCACAGGAGATAAAGAGGTAGAAGTCAAGTCATCTGAACACTCACTGCAATTCTGGCCTGTAGGGTCATTTTGGAATTACCACGATGACAAGCCATTCTCTTCCCCCTTCTCTGGATTCCTACTACTTTTAAATGTTGAGGAAAATACAAAACACCCTGCTATTGCAGAGACTCCCTTCATCAACTAGGGAAGAAGGAAATTTAACTATTGTAGTGTGGTAACTGAACTGGACAGAAAAGTCCAGTTGCAAGAGAAAATGTGTGGATGCACCTACATGTGAAATTAAGGTGACAAAATAAACAATGGCACAGTTCTCCTGGGCACAGAGTCGACATGTGCACCTGGGACAGCAGCACTGAGCTGGGGTGGAGAAGGCGTGGGCTGGCAGCAGGCTTGCGGGGTCATCCCCAGCCTCCTGGGAGAGAAGAGGCTGGCTAGGGCACAAGAGTACCCAAAATGTGGTGCCATGTGGCTAGATAGCAGGCAAGGGTCTGGCCCCCTTCTACCTGAGTTGATCAGGTGCCATTTATGCCCGGGTAAGTGTGTATTTCACCACAATTAATAACTCTGCCATCGGACAGTACTGTCCCCGATAGTAATATCTTACGGCAGAGTTAATTAATGTACTGTGCCCTCATGTAGACAGTGACACTTTACTGCAGAGTTAATTAGCCAACTGCAGTAAAGTGCATATGTAGATGCACCCTGTGGGCTGAGTATTAGGTATCTGCTAGTGTAACCCACTGTGCAGCATGTTAGCTGGGCATGAGGATGCAAGTCTGTTACAGCCACAGCTACTACTCCATACATTTAGCTCAGGCTATATTAGCTGTGGAGATCCCTAGTTCAATTCCTCATGTCAGCCAAGAGTACAATAATCACACCATAACCAGGTGTTGGTACAATTGCAGTAGAATGCACTTCACTGATCTCATCTGCTATAACAGGTCTTCTTCTCATGATAGCTCCTGAAATAAGGAATGCTGCATTTAGTGTACTAGAAAAAAATCAGGACTCAGAAGAACAGGTGACTTCTGGTGTCATGAGGTAGTTTATATACACAGCCATCACCATTGCTGAAATGAATGTCATGTTCACAGCTTCTACCTCGGCCCCTGGAGTTCTACTAAACTGAAAATTCCTCAATATAATGACAAACTATCCTGCTTCTCTGAGTCTTTAGTCTGAGCTTTTAAGGATCTGAGTGCCCAACCTTTCCTATTAAATTACAACACTTATACTGCTGGAAGAAATCTAATGCATCTTGATTGTAATCATCAACCATTTCAACATTGCCCCAAGAAGACTTTATACAACTTATGACACAAGGATTTTTTTCACCACGCTAAAATGGTTACATTTCCTTTTCCCCTAGTTTCCTTTGGAAAACCTCCATCTTTCAATAATGGTCTTCTCTGTCAATGGGACTACAGTGTAAGCATGAATGTCTTTTTGATGCAACTAACAAATTAGTCGTCATTGTTCTTCAAGCAAAATTATCAGGAAAGCCCTGGGTACCAAAAATCTGTGGTTGTCAAGACTGCCTATTCTAGAAAACAGACACAGTCAGATTCTGAAACAGCTCTAGCACATGAAGAAACCCAACTGGACACTTTTGCATCTAAGATATTCCTGGATATTAAGGCCAGAAAAGACCTTTATAATTATATAGTCTTGCTTCCTGGATGATGGGCCAAACCATTTCACCGAGTGGTTTCTATGTTGAACCCATAACTTCTGACTGAGCTCTTCAGCATCTTTCAGGAAGGCATCCAGTCTGGAACTTGCAAACCGAACATTACTTGCCTTGACTATACTGTGCACTAATACAATAGAAGAAAGAAGGGGGGTCTGAAGGATATGACAAGCTAGCAGTGCACTGCAACCATACAACATATCCAAGTCTCAGAAATGGGACTATTTCTCAGAAAAGAATTTCTGCTGCATGAGTTCTGCAAGAAGAGAGGCAGAAACAAGTCCTAAAATACAAAAATCATAAGGGAAGCGGCTTTGTATGAAGAGTGCAGGGTTTCAGACAATACAGAAATTCAGCACAAAGGAAGGACACACTGCCTACATGACACATGACAAAAAAATCCCCCCCATCCCCACTGGTGTAGCTAAGTCAAATTCGAAATCTGTTCAAATGCTCTCACGCTAGTAGAGCAAAGGATGTAAAAATAATTTGCACTTATCTTTATCAGTAGGTTTCAGGGTACTTTTCAAAAGCAGGCAAGAATTACTTGCCCCATTCTAAAGACTGGGAAGCAAGCAGGCTCAAATGGTTGAGAGTTAAGGCCAGACTACACCAGTGGTTTACACAAGGTTGGTGCCCTACCAGAGAGAATCTGACCCCCAAACTGCAGACTCTTGATTGGATTTGGACGGATTAAATAAGGCTTATAAAGGATGCAGGGTCAGTTTGACAGTATGTTTTCAATAACTGAGGTATAGAAAAGCCTTCTTTCATTTCTTCCCGCCCCGAGATAGAAATCTCTGGCTTCAGACCCTGGCCTGTTGCATGAAAGAGAGAGAGAGAGAGAGAGAGAGAGAGATCTCTACATTTGACAACGCTTCAAAAAGTAAGCAAGATCCTTATTCAAGTGCTTGATCTGAAAGACCGTTCCAAAGATGTGATTTTGAAAGAAAGTGCACCTTCCTTTTGAGTTCAAGAGTATACAATAAAGCTTAACTGTAAAAAGTGGCCAGAACTAGGCCCAGCTTCAAGGCAAGCGAGAACTCAAAAGATGGTGATTGTTTATGAACGTTGCGGTATAAACTACCGTCCTCTAGAAAGCACTCGCTAAATTTCTGCCCCCTAGAAAGCATGTGGACACAGAATGATGCAATGTTGTACAGAGATACCAAGTCATTGAGGCAAATTACCATGCAAATGTAGTTACACTGCTTCCAGGGCCCAAGCTAGCTCTGAAAGCTTGCACAGCACTTTATTGTCCCATGCAGACATGCCCTCAGTACAGAAATATTCTTGGTATGGGAAACAACTAGCTGCCACTGCAGATTCTGGGGAGAAAGGTAAAACTGCACTACTTACCTCCTGGGTGAAACCCCAGCTTTCTCCAAGACACCAATCAGATCACTTGCTCTAGAAAAACAAGGAGAAAGTGAACCTGAAGAACGTTGCCATCCTCTGAAATTCCTTTGACAAAGGAAGCAAACAAAAAAAGCAGAATTTGTATTGCAGAGTTGATTATTCACAATGGAGTGGGAACATATTGGTTCAGCTTTCCAATGAGTTTGTGAGAAGAGGGGTCAATCCATGACAGAACCCCACTTGAGACAAGTTAGAGACTGGAGAATGAGAAAAAGTAGCAGCTGGAGAACAATCCTGGTGACAACATACGTTAGTTTACGTTGACTAACATGTACAAAGGCAGAAGGACCCATAGCAGCAGAAACCTGTAGTATGTTTAATATGTTGAAGCCTTCAGACAGTGATCACTCCTAGCACTCTCTTAGTCCTTATGTGCATTTATCAGGTCACAATGATGCACAGGATAGTTTTATTCTTGTTAATTGATTTGAACATTTAATGATGTCATGAGTAAATTCATGGGGTTACATAACAGAAAATACAACTCGACCATAACTGAACTAGTTCAACATCCAAATGACCCTGCAGATAAGAAATCAAATCCAAACATACACAGCCCAACAACAGGTAGATTCAGAATCAACATGCCGGTTTAGACTGTATGCACGTGTATCTACACTTTCCCCTTTCACTGAAATGAGCAAGAAAGTCTACGCTCTCTCTTTTCACATACATACACCTTAAAATATGATTCAAATGTATTGTTCCCCACACACAAGGCAATTATTTGGGGGATAATGGTGCATTATTCTTCCCTTTCAGAATAAATATTCTAAATATAAGTAGCTTAGTTATCAGTTATTATGGGAAAGTTGAACAAACTAGAGTAAGAAACAGAACTGAGATGATCCTGAATATACTTTAAAATAAAAAGAAATTCTAGAGGTTTTAATAGGTAAGATTTTGTTGTGTTTTTAAAGCTATTCTGCAGCTATGGTTTCAGTCAGGAAAATATATGCAATCTCATAAAACATCTAATATTAGCATGCCTCTTCAAGTGCAAGTGAGTTGTCAATAAGACAATTAAGACAACATCAATAATACACACTGCATGTTATTATCTGCTATTCTAAATCTCAGCCTATCCAAATGGAAACAAAGGGTACATCTAACATTGGCACAAGCCGGCTGGCACTGGTGAAATAATGCAATTCTGCATGTGTTAAATGGTACTGGTACCTGTGCAGGGAAAGAATGAATTGCTTTTAAATACAGTATAAATATCTCATGTTAATGTAAAACCTGGCTCTATACAGGAGACTGTTACAATAGAAAAGTAGCAGTTCTGTGCTTAAATCAATCACATTTATCACATGATCCAAGTCAATAGAAGGACTGAATAAGTGCTATCATTGACCTTAATCAACTAACAATTGGTGTTCAGAGATCAAACATTCTAGATATAAAACCAGTTACCCCTTTCAAAATTTTAGGGATGAAGTCTTACATGCATATTCTTTCCTGATACTCCTTTTCCCCAAACTATTTAATATGCTTAAATATAACATACCATGAAGGCAATCAAATAGACTGGCAACCTTCTGACACATTTTACAAGGTTCAGATCTTGAATGGATAGGTATACTCTACCATTTAGTAAGTAAAAAGTGTCTCTTAAACTGTAATGTTATTTTTATTGTTTTAAAATGCATCAAAAATTGTAGAAAAGTATATAATAAAAACACCATTCAATAAATTTACGTTATGGATATAACCCATTTGGGAGTGTGTGTGCTGGAAATCATGCTTCACAATAGTTAATTTAGAGCTAACTCCTTAAGTCCTTTTTCATTCAAAACTGTCATTAGGCTCAAAGGGGGGAAAGGACTACAGAATTGGGGCCTAACATTTTTTATTTATCCATTTCAGACACAGAATGTGATTTGAAATTGAACAGAATAGATTTTCCCGTAACTAATGAACCAGATATATTCATACGATGTCGTTTTATTGATTTTACTTTGTTCTACCTATCGTTTGCATTCTCTTTTGAAGAATACATAAGGTTTGCTATACCGGATATGTCATTTACAATTATGATATCATTTACTGTTTCTTAATGTAAAGTGTGTGCTTTGTAATTGTATGCTTTCTAATGAAAGACTCCCATAAGTCTAAGGGAGCCTAAGTCTAAATTGTAATAAACCTACTCTACATTTTTGGGGAAATAGAAGATTAGACTCCTTCTGAACTGGTTGGTCTGATTTTTAAAGATACCTCTTACCAAAAAATGTAGTAGGAAGAAAAAGAAGCCAAAGACCAGAGTTCATTTTAGACACTTTCCAAGCAAAAATCCCATTTGTATAACTGGTCATATAACACAGTTCTAGGCACTTAAAAAAAAGGCCTATTGCATTGCATAAACCATACCTCACAGGCAAGGCAGAAAATAAACACTCTAAAAGATGTAGCAATAAAATAATTCTAATAATTCTAAAGTATTTTTTAACCTGATACACTTTCTGCAATTCTATTCCATTTCCTAAATAGCTATAAAGATTTAGTTAACCCTGATAATTTTCTACTGAGGCTATTTGAGTGAGTTTCTTAAATGTGTATGAAGTCACGAGTTTGTTTACTAATTTTTACTTGTCTCTGATTTATATTTTAATATTTTGTTTCTAAGTTACAATTATGCAAAATATGATTTGTTTTGGATGACTATTTGGAATGTTTACAATTATTTAATACAATTTACTTAACTATTTTGAAACCAAATGATGTGTTGAATTAAAAAAGGTTCAACACTCAAATTGCCTTCATATGCTCATTTTTCAGCATACTGCGTTGACAGATGAGGAGAGCACATTTTCATTTGTACAATACGAATGGTGCTCTACCAGGTTGCACTGATGGAATATGCGATTTTAGAATTTTTTTCACAAAAGGACAACTTTTTTTCATGAAATCAACACTCAGTTTAGCTGTCATTACAGGACTTACCGTATGAATGCAGGAAGAGTTTAAAAATAAAAGTGTGAAGCCATATTGTTAGATATAAGTATGGAATTTTATCTGTGGACTTTAGAATATCGCAGGAGCAATTTAGCTCTGAGATTTAACCAAACATCCTAATACCGCATTCTCCACTGAAATTTCCGATCTCAGGACATCAACCTGCACACATTGGCCAGCCCCACAGAGAAATTCAGATTTGGCTATAATATATAATTTTCAAAACTGCATTGGTCTCTAAGTCTTCACTATAACTATTATAAGAGCACAAAAAGAAACTGTTGTGGGGGGGGGCTTTTAGATCTGTTTGTTAATTTTCCAACATTAATATTTCAATCAAATCCAACTATTGTCATTATTCAAGTTCAAAATAAATCCTATTGAAATGTTTTGAACAAATAAGTCATTTTCTCATATTCAAATGAGAAAATGACTTATTTGTTCAAAACTTTGCTTTTCTCCAGTGATACAGGACACTCAGGCCAGGAGTTTTAGAACTGTTCAGGTAATTAATTCAGTGGCATGCAAGTAATATTCATCCACACAAATGGTCAAATACGTTTGCAGACCCTCATTTTCGTGAGGGTCCCCTTACGAGTTGTTGAAAGAGCAGCTGGGACAACATTCCTCAGGCCACTAACCTGATCATTTTAAAGTACAGTACCTCCTGGCATTGCTGATGGGTCAGAGCAGGGACCCTGAAATCTGAATGTACGGATGCTGTTAAAAACCCTTATTCTAATCTGTTCTGGTTTCTACTCCCACTGGGTGCCTTCACTTTATAAAACTGGTAGCCTCAAGAACAAATAAGGTAACAGACCCATCGCTCGGTTTCAAATCTATTTGCCAACTAGCTGATATTTCCACCTGGAAAGTCCTCTAAGACAGATGTGAATGCCTGAATCCATCCCTATGTTTTTCACAGCAGGTCATATCTGAAATAGAATGGGCTTATATTACCTATAAACTGCAGCCTTTCCTATGGGTTTTTGACCTACAATGAAGAAAATCCCATCAAAATGGGTACTCTCAGGAGTTTTCCCTCTTTTTCTGGATAAAATGCTAGACATCAGCTTGGGAGAGAAACCAAGCCCCACACCTTGCCCTGATTCAACTTGATGCTCCAACTTTAATACAAGACTGATCCAGGTTCAAATCACTACGTATCCAGCCCCTCTCCTAGCACAGAGAAACTCATCTCGCATACATTATACGTACTCTCTCTGCCTGGACATCGTATCCAAGCACCTAGTTGAACCAGCATCATATTTAGGGTGTCAGATTTCTTTGATGAACTGTTTTAAATCTATATGCATTAGAGACCACGAAAGCTTACAAGCAACATTTCTGGTGTGGGAAAGGAGAAGAAAGCTGCAGTGTTTCGTAGCAATCATTTCACTAAAGGAAAAAGCAAGATACTTTACTAGCCTCAAGCTTTTGGAAGGGGATTTCTTAGGCTCCAAAATCACAGGACTTTCAAGGTGCCACAATAGTCTCTTCCACAAAGGCTGCTGATGTCAAAACCATTAAAAGAACATTAAATGGAATACAGTCGGGGCAGGAAGCAAAGTGCTTCAGTCCCTTATTATACAGCCAAAGAATGAAATCTTCATCTCATTGAAATCAACAGCAAAGCTGCCAGTGCCTTCTTCTAGGGAGCCAGGATTTTACCCTTAGCCTATAAAGCCAGGATGGTTTATTGATCTACTTTGTCCGACCTCCTGCATAACACTGGCCCAAGTTTTGCTGAAGAATTCCTGCTTAAGTCTGGAGTGGGCCACGCCTGATCCTCCCCCCCCACTGTCTGGATTCAGTCAAGGACAGCGATGTGTAATTTGCCCAATCTTTATTTTTAACTGAAATTTCTTTTAGGCCTGGCTTTCTTTTTCTGCCACGTGGTGGAGGGGGACCTTAGAGCTGGGGGTGCAGGCTTTGTTGCTTCCCTCAGTAGGTCTGTCGCATGATCGATAATGGACTGTGATTTGCCACAGTACGTGTGCTGTGCCCCGAGCTGTGGTAGCATTGCATGGCAACAGCAAGGGTGTGACATTCTTCTCACTTCACTGACATACACACAACACGCTACACAATATTCCAGCCCTGCACTATTTCTCGCAAGCATATCCTTTTGGCGAGCGTAAGCAAGCCCGATGCTACAAAAAAGACAGGATGAAAGTTTTGTGAGTTTTGTCAGCACTGTGATACGTGACTGCTTTGGAAAGATATTACAGCAATCCAGTGTCAAACACCACTCACGTTCCCGCTGTGACAGTGAACATGGCACACTGCATAAAACAGAGTGTGCTAGTTAAACTATGTAGCTCTTGAGCAGTGCCCTCCATTAAGTGTAATTGCACTATCTGACAAATAATCAATGTTCAGATGACACTCAAGAATCCCAACTGCTAATCCTGGGCTAAATGTACCTGGTATTCACTTGATTTTCAAAGTTTTCCACTCTGTCTTTGCTTGTATCCTAGCCACAAAGGAGACAGGACAGCATCACAGTCCCAGCTTGCGGTAGGAATGGGCCAACAGAGCCCTTAGAGAGGTAGTGAGCTAATCTTAATCTGTACTCTGACAAAAAAGTGCCCTTAGCTTCTAGTGGGGAGGGAAGGACATGGCTGTTTGGTAGTGTTTGTTCTTAGGATTCATACAGTTTTAGATTCATGTTCTGTTAGGTTTACATTTAAAATATTTGGTAAAGATCTTTTTTATTTTACCAAGTTCCAAAGTGAAAGGAAACCACAGTGACTTCTATATTCAAGGTCTGCAAAGAAAATTAAAACAGCAAATATTTATTCAAAATAACCTGTGGGAATAAGAGCTATTTTATGGCTCTGGCCTGCTCTGATGTTACTGCATGGAGACTGCATTTTCCTATGATTTGGCAAACTGGCCTTCTCTTGCCCCCTTTTCTTCTCCTCACCTGGACTGTCCAGCAAATACCTTCTATCTTTCACAGCTCCTTCCTTTACTCCCATTTCCCTCAAAGATCAATCTCTGCTCCCCACTCTCCTTGGACCTGAGCTATACCCTGAGTTTAGGTCCCAGTTGAACTCAGTCACGAATCTGGCAAGATTGCAGGCTCGGTGTCCTCACCAGTCCTCCTAGAATCAGGCAGCCAGACCTTAGGAGACCCCTCCTTACTTTCAGTTTCTGGTCTTGGAATGGATCCAGGTTGTGTACCATATGCATCCAGGCCAGAAAACTCATGGGTTCCACTTCTTCCCTTCTGGGAACCATGTGAGTGACCCTAGCTTGTTACCCCTAGTACCAAGACAGATGATGGGCTTCCTGACCAGTGTCTGCTTTGTGCAAGGGAGATGCTTTGCTGACGTATGAGTAAATCCTAGTATGAGAAGGGACCTGTGGAATGTGGCCAGAAAAGTCAAGGTAAGAGGGAAGGAGATTAAGAGATACCCACTCATTCATTCTAGCAAAGAAAGGGAAGCAAGGCACAATGATCTGAAATAAAAAGCTGAAATCTCCTTTAATCCTACAAAGTTATTGTTGTTGCTCTTGTGGCCTTTCAGAGTTTGGTTTTTTTTTTTTTAAAAGAACTAAAATTCCAGACAATGTAGAAGTAATGCTAACACCACAAACAACCTTTTAAAGCAGTCTGGACCCGAAATTTGATACATGGGGGTAGAGAAAATATGGCTCTGTATTACCTCACTTTCCTACAGATGGGTCCTGCAATATAGATTATAGCTTCTAAAGCAAAAGCAACCTGGGTCAGAGGTCTGTAGGCATAGACAGCTATTTCTAGTTTAAAATCAGGATCCCCAGTTCAACAACGCACACGTCTAACCTCATCCCTATTCAGCAAAGCAATTAAGCACATGCTTAAGTCCCACTGACTTCATGTTTAAATGCTGTGCTGATTAAAGACAGAATACGTATTTGGGGTTAAATGCACCAATGTTTGAAAAGATATGATTCACCCCTTACTTACTAACAAAGAAAAGCTCAGTAAAAGACCAACTAAAGAAACCCAGGTGGAGTTATCATACTGTAATAACATGCTTATTCATTGAACAACTTGAAATAACTGACATTCTTTACATGAATGTTAGTCTCATGTTTACAAAACATGAAACTTTACTGATGAAACAAAGAGTGAGGAACCACAAGCTATTCATAATTTAACAAACTTAAGTTCCCCTCATAAATGTAATACAATTCCTAAGTTACGGAATACCAAACTTTAAATATGTTTGGTTAAAATACTGCCTTGTTGCAAACATATAAACGAAAAAAGGAAACCACAAGATCAAAAATCTTTAATTTAAAAGGAAAATGTAAACAACCCTACTTAAAAGTGTTTTATTCTTTTAAATTAATTTCTTGATCATGTATTCAAAACATAGCTTCTTTATATTGTATATATAAACACACATTCTCATAACGATATGCCATACAGCTATTTGAAAATAGACAGAAACTTCATACAATATAGTAAGATAAAATAGTAATAAGTGTGCGTGTGGATGTGTGGGTATAATGCATACTCCTCTACTCAGAAGTCAGCCTCCATTCACACTTCATCCTGCTCCCACTACAATTAATGGATATTTCACTATGGACTTTAACTGAAGTAGAAGTAGCCCTAATAGAATAATGGGTAACCGGGTTCCCTAATCAGAAGGTTTAAGTGTTAGCAATACCTCTGATAATAAACTAATAAGTTAGAAGAGCCTTCTTCACCTAAATGTCCAGCAATGATTTGACTCAATAAGGGCTGAAGATTGTTTAGAATTAATGTTGTTCACATTTAAATACAAATTATCTTAGTAAGGTTTTTCATATTGACTATGCACTGCTGTTAATCCTTCTTATTTCTATAGAAATTAATGATTCCTACTCAATATATAAAAGCTATACTACTACTACGTAATGATCTCTATAGGGAGCATACCCTAAATGGAAAGAACTGAAGGGGACTAAATTCTACATGCTGTAACTAGACAACCGAGTAATACCATGTATCCAGCTAAAGGTACAAGCAGCTTTTGAGGCAAGGATAGCTTTTGATTTAACAAGCCTAAGTTACTTCCATTTTATTCAAACAATGCTATCTGAATATAAAGAGCTGCAGAAAAGCCTACAAGAGAAGAAATTTCACAGCGTGTCTTACAAAACCTCTCCAATATGCTTAAATCAGAAAAGACTATGAGTGATATAGTGAAAGAGAAGGGCATCGCTCTTCAAACCACAGAGACCCATGCAAAACTCTCCTATAATCACTAGGCTATTCACTCACCCTTCCTTACTGTGCTACATACTTTTCTTCTACTGCTGGCTCACTCCTCTGGTGACATACCCTTCCCACATGGTGGCATAACATCCATGAAGTGGACCCAATGGAGTGCTAGTACCTAAACTTTTGCTGTAACAGGCCCAGGAGTGAAGAAAGCCCATTGCAGGGCCTGGGTTCTTTTTTCCAGCTTCCCTCTGGCTTGTTGTTAGGTTTAGCTTTACCCACTGGTGAAAATTACACAAAAGACAAGGTCTGAGCGTATTAAAGACTCTAACTAGCAGATCCAAAGCCATAAATATATCACAGTTTTTGTGCTCTGTGCTGGCTCTGGATTTTAAAAAATGCAGAAATTTCTGTTCCACTAAAAACATAATTAAAGCACACATGAGGAAATCATAAATTAGGGAGTGATAAATTATTTAATCACAACAGAAAATATCTTCTAAGGATGCATGTATCAGTTATTTTATAAGGAACAACATCAAAAAGTTACCTTTGTTGTGATCAAAGGACTAGAATTCTGTTGTACTTCTGGACTGTAACATTTTGGTTTGACTAAACTCTATGACCAACTTTCTCCAGACAGGACAATTAAACTCAGAATAGAAAATCTTCTCTCACAACCTAAAAAAATAGGCCATACGATATTAAAACCATTTGTGTATGATCTAAATTAAATGAGGTACATGAACAAATGCTATACTCTATAAGAATACCATACATCAAATGGACTAAACATTTTTGTAAAGACATCCAGTCTTCTCTACATGTTCAAAGTAGCCATAGAAGAGAAGAATTCAAACTGTCATAACATACTTATCAACAAATGGTTCCCAAATCTAGTAATATGTATTTGTTTAAATAATTTACCATATTTTTACCAATCTCCTAGAAATAGTTTGCCTGGTCATTCAACTCCATTTAGCAAGTTATTTCACTGAACAGAAGTGATATTTAAATTAATGGTGAAATTATTTCAATAGTTATTACTATTGAAGAAATCAGTGCTAGCATCGTAAAACTGGAAATGGCCCATAGTCTGTTGATGCTAAAAAAAAAAAAATTGGAATACCTTTCTTAAAACAGTAACTTATTTCTTACAGGATTGTGGCTTTAGCCTAATCTAGCAGACTGAATATTATTGACTAAATTCAGACATAAACAAACAGTACCCAAGTACAAGACAACTATGATTCTGACCCCAAAAACAATTACTAATATCCTTGATAAGTTGACTTTGTGAAGACCGTTTATGATAACAGGCGCTTAAGTTGGCAATAAGTATCTGCTTTCCTGGCCCTATAAGAGTAATTACAACGTACCAGCACAGAAGATTTTGATTTTTCAAGTGATGACCATTTCTCTCGCATATTGTAGCTGCTTGGTGAAACATTGAACGAAGGTAGTCCTTGCAGTTGCAGCAACACCACCAACCTCCAGTATGCACTTTGCTATGTGCCTGCTTGGGTACGTAGCACTCATTAATTAGAATTTCATTCTTCTAAATGCATTATACAGTGGTTTTTTTGCACTTCAGAGAAAGGGAAGTGGGGATGCTTGGGTACTAACACCAGGCCAAGGCCTATGTTGTGTGCATGAACCTTTTCCACTGCTTTCTGGGGCTCTGCAGTCATGGAAGCAAACTTGGGATGAACAGAGCCATAAGGTAGCCTTCAAGACTTACGGATTTAAACAGTCCCCTAAACAGCCATTTGTTACCAAACATATTGCAAACCAAAATAATTAAAATCCCATCTGAACATACATCTCAAATAGCATTCTCAGTTAGATTTTTTTAAGTATTTAATAGATTTCACATGAACGATAACCTTTAGCTGATATTTTATTATAGTGCACATTCCAAGGAACTGATTTTATAAGCTCTCCGTAAACAGTCCTTGTTTTCTCCAATGAGAGTTACTGTTGCATATGGGCTGCAGATATAACCCTGTCTAGTTTAAGTCCTGCTCACACTGCAGAGAAAAAAACCTGACTCAGTGCCTAAAGAAAACAAGTTCCCCTAATGTCAATTTTTAAGCCTACTTTACCAAAATTAACAGATATTCCTAAATACAGGTTAGGGGGCCTGGTCTGGAAACAATGGAAGTCAACAGTGAGATATCAATGTATTTCCATGGACTTTGAATCAGGTCATAAGAGAGTATTTTTTGCTACTATTCTCTCTGACAGCTATATCAGAAACATATTATTCAGTTTTAAAGATAAAATTAGACACTGTCAAGTTAATTTAGGTTTTGTAAAAAAAAAAATCTAAGACCAATAGAAATGTTTCCATGATCCTTTTTTAATCCCACTGAAAACATTTTTTGTTGTAAACATTTTTGCTGGCCAAGCGTTGCAGCATTGTGCAAGTGCATGGCAGCCAAAGAGAAACGGGCAAGAAACAAAAAGAGAGACCGACTAAACTGATTTCATTCTTCCAAACAGGGTAAAGCGCATAAAAGAAAACAACAAAATTTGCAAATAAATAAAGTTTATTTTTTAGACAAATACTCAAATTTAATTCACTTGCTTCATAACAGGGCAGCCAATGGAAATTGCTTTTGAAAATAAATGTGCAAACCATCCCTGTTATGGCCAGATCTCTTCTTCTCTCCATGAAAAAGGAGGGGTGTGCTCCCACACTGCAGTATAGTTCCTTGTTCCCTTACATTACAGTCATGCTCCTCTGCTGGGTAAGTCCAAGCAGTGCCTGTCCAAGCTCCATAACTACCTCTGCCTTTTTCCCTCTCCCCCTGCTGACCTCCCAGGTTTCTGTGTAGAAATCTGGCAGGGGGTTACTACTGGAAATCAGAGCTATATTTATTCCCCTGGCTCCCCTCCATTGCTGTTATAGAGCAGCCAGAAGGGGAACCAACCAATGCAGCATGAGATCTGCCAGGATCCTGCTGCCAGAGAAGTTGAATGAAACAAGGGTGTATGAAGAGACAAGAGCTATCAAAGTTGATGTCTCTGTCAAAGGAAATGGTGGTTCCCCTCTGCTTGGATTCTCACCTCATTCCCATTCCAGAGCCTAACAAATCCTCCTCCCTTGAAAAGAGGCTTGTAAGGAAACTCTGAAGTGAGGAACCTTATGAGGTTTCTCCATAAAAAAATGGGAGTCTCTTCATGGGAATGGAAGTATTCACATAGCCGCCTCGCTGAATCCCCTAAGGCACGTCATGTCTAATTATGTGATATTACACTGTAGCCACACAGTATTATTATTGCCAGTTGATTACCAGGCTCAATGTGCTCAATGCTGTACAAATAGAACTGAGATAGTTCCTCTTCCCCAAGGAGTTTATGATATAGTGGCCTAAACCCACATCTCCCACACACCCAGGGATAAGGAGTCAGGGAGAGGAGAAGGAGAGGAAAAATAGAGTGATGCAGGACTGACCTGTACATCAGCTTTGTTCAGCTCTGAAAAAAATTTGGTGACAGTAGCAACAAAAATCCATAGGCATGTATTATCAATATGTGGCCCATTCCTAGCTGACCTTTCCACTCTTCTGTTTATTGGCTCCCAGCCCCACATCCCTGGGTCTGCTAGTCCTTGATATTGTGCTTTCTACGGGGCAGAAACAGGGCTGGGCAGTACATGAGCTTCCCATCTCACTCTCCCAGGATTTCATACATGTTTCAGCACTGAGACACCCTGCATCACTGAACCTACTACCCTGGTGGCTAGGGCACGCACCTGGCATCAAACCAGGTATCTCTGGGTGCGTCTGCACAAGACACCGATTGCGCAGTAGCCTGATATTACTGCGCAGAAGCATTGGATGGCAAAAACCATCACGTGACGCTCCTGGGCAGTAGTATTAGGCTATTGTGCAGTAGTGTCACAAAAAGGCTTTCACTGGCGCTACTGCACAGTAATTCGGGTTACTGTACATTTCTTTGGCACTTGTTTATACAACTACCTGTTTATACAAGTACTAAACACGCAGTAACCACTGCACAATAGCATCTTGTTCTGCTTAATTTTGAACAGGCCTCCCACATCCCACCCAAGTGCCACAACCACCAGGTTAAAGCCGCTCACTCTGACCCAGTGAACATTTATATATTTCCAAATCATCTTTAGTATGAAATGACTAGAGGCTGGGGTAATGACACTTATATGTGATGCAAGACCCCTGGAAATAAGAGTCCCTAGTCCATATCAGGAACAACAGGAGTGATTTGAAGCTAAGTCTCCTGCATCCCAGGTGAGTGCCCAGTGGCTGGAGTCAGGTGAACAAAGGTTTTCTTTCTTGATCTGAACCAAAAATTCCACTCTGGACCCCAGAAACCCTTGTCCATGAAAGTTGTTATCAGTTGGGTTTCAATGAATCGGCATTTGCTGACCTAACCCCTCCCACACACAAACATTTCTAACTGGCTCTGGACAGAAACACGCTTTTTCCTGTGTTTGGGAAGTACCAGGCAAACTAAAGATACTACCAGAAGTAACATAAAGACAAAATAAAATAAAAATCTAGGGTGGTTTTATTTTCCCTATTGTTAATTCATGTAACAGCATGTGCAAGATTCAGGTATTGTATATAGAAAATACTCGTGCATGTAGGTTTTTGCATTTAAATAAAACAGAGATTCTTATCAATTCTAACAAAATTGAAGAATATTTTGAAAAAAACCTGAAATATTTTCAAAAGAGTTGATAGGAACAACTTCCACAACAGTAATGACAAGAGCAAAAAAGTTTCAAGAGCTGATACAAGTTATGTTACAATAGAGCTGGACCAAGATTTTGGAGTTTCTCGTCCCACTGATTTTATTAATACCTAGAGAAATGCCATTACTGCAGCATAATCCAGGTGAAGCTATGAAGAACAGATCCCTTCACCCTTTGCCTTCTCAGAGATCCTTCTCTTTCTTTCTTTTTGTAACTGAAATAATGAAACAGGAAAAAAGTTTGATTCAAACACAATCTCTCACATTTGCTTGAGGACATGTATCCATGATACTAAAAAACAATTTAGTTGTGAATGGTGTCCACAATTAAATAAGAATCTACACAAGCCTCCCTCGCCTGACTTGGGGAGGTTGTTATACCTATTGGCCCAGCCCTGGTCTGACTGAAATCAGCAAGTTGTCTAACAGTTTCAACGAGAGCCGTGTCAGGCCCTTGAAAGGCATACCAGATTGATCCACATTTTTCACTAATCTTCCTGCACTTTCTCATTGAACTTGGACCTATAGTTTTCCATCAAAACTCTTTGCATTAAACATGGTCTTGATGGAAAGCCAAGTGCAGCAGCAGCCGGTTCAAAATGAGATTTTATTTCAAATGTAGGGTTTGAGCACACTCACTGTTCAAAGAGAAGCTCAGGAGAAGTCATGCAGATTGAAATCAGTAAAAGTACTCATGCAAAACCTTTTTAAAAAAACGCACGGAAAGATTGACTACACTAGTGATTTTTTCACCCGTGGAGCTGCAGTAGAGTACACCAAAGCAAAGTACTCTCCACTGCTGCAGTTTAGCTACAGACATACAGCAGTTCAAGTCACTTCTTCCCTCAGCAAAGTTGATTTCCACAAGGGATTTCACTGTTGCACCTGTGTTGCTGTCATGATGTGATACAAAACATCTGATATAAACAAGCCCTGAGTTTTACACAGCCTTACAACTTAGGACTATTACAGAGCTCTCAAGAACCGCAGTGCATGTCTACAGAGATGATGTTACCACTGCACAAGAATATGAAATCAAAACACTGGACATACGTGCAGCTCTATCAAAAATAAGCAGTCTTAGGAACATGAAGAGCCATGCCAACATGCCAGCCCTTTCTAATTTAAAACTTAATCCACATCCCCCTTTCTCCACCAGACTTCTTAAGAACTTTTTCTCCAGCAACAAACCTAGGTTTCTCTTGAACTCATTTATATTTTTTGCTTCTCTTGCCTGTCCTGTAACTTATCCCATATGTTTATTACCCTTTGCATGAAGTAATTCTGCCGGAGTTTCCTATTTACTCTGAGTTTCTTAAATTTTAAGAGGACATATTATACACCTATGCCTACCATCTGTGATGGCTGATATTACAATGATAAGACTGAGGGTAGCAATGTCAGCGCAAATCTATGGAGACCAATTTATGACAGTGAAATAAAATGTTAATACAAATTATACTATCATTTAGAAAAATAAATGTAAGGCCTCCCCTGCAACCTGGTGTGGTGCTGCCATGTGGTTTACTCAGGTCTGATTCCCAGACTCTCACTTCCAAGACCAGCAAGGGTCAGAACTACTGAAGAGGCAATATATTTAGCCCCTGTTGCGAGGGACTGCAATGTGTTACTCCATAACACCCCCTCTAAATGACTGAAGAGCAGTATTGATGAGCTCAGTAGGGCTCCAGTCATCCTCAAACAGAAGGACAGTGACTGCAGCAGAACATCTCCGGGATGTAAAATAGGAGGGAAGGGCTCCAGCGAGAACCACGATGCTCACCAGAGCGAAAAAGTATAATAAACACAACTATAATTAAAGTAGTAGTAAGGCAGAGGCAAACTTAGGGTGGAATAAAGAGTCACGGTTCCTTTAAATCTCAGTCACTTTCAGTGAAACCCTAGTGAATGGAAGCTGGAAAAAGCACTCCCCTCAACATTAGCAGGTCCAGGACACATTCACGTGCCTAGGCAACATGGAGTGCCTGATTTCACCCTTTGGTCGCTGACTTGTTGTCTAGCCACTTCACCACCCCGTCCCAGTTTCTCCCGTCCATGAAACTGCATCACATCATCACTGAGATGGGTTCCAGTTGTCTAAAGAAGGCTCTAATTTGGGGCTTCTCTACCATAGGCACCAACTTTAGCCACTTAGGGCACATCCAGATGAGTGCACACGTGTAGCATGAGACACTGTGGACCCATGTGCGGTGCCACCCACAGCACACACTGCACGTGCAGACGTTCCCCACACTGTTAATTTGCAGTGTGGGTGGGCTGGGGGTTGACACCGGGAGATCCTGGGATCAGAAAACCCCACAGGGCGGCACATGTGGCGACGCTGCACCCCCAAAACCAGAGCCTGGCTAGCCGGAGCCACATTCCAGCTGCCAGCCAGGTTCTTGCTGCAGGGTAGCTGCAGCTGCAGCCCCCACGTGCCCCCAGGATCTCAGGTAAGGATGCTGGGGCCAGCCTCCCCACCGCCCACCGAGGCAACATGCTACACACCAGATCACATGCGCACAGGGGTTTCCTGGGGACAAATAGCAGCAGCACACATTTGTCCCTGGGGAAATGCATATTTCCCATTTGTGGGAATGTGCTCTTAGGGTGGAATTGTACATCTCTTTGCCTAATATATAGCCACATATGGGGATGGCACTGCTGACCCTGCCTCAGCACTGTGGACATGTAAGCACATGTATGTAGCTTGAGTATGCTGTATTAGCTAAGCATTGGGAAGACACGTACACAGGCAAATTTAGGAAAAATTAGGGATTAGGGGGAAGAAGTGAGAACTAAAGGACTGTGCCATGTGGTTGAAGCAGCTGCCCAACAAGGTGTAAAGTGGGACTTACCCCAGGGCTAAGCACCCCATTACTGTTATTAAGAATTACAGTATATTACAGTCATCAACGAAAAGTCCTACCATAAAAAACAATATTGTTTGTTTTACAATTTATATGAAAAGATTTGCCTTATTTTGTCTTTTGTTGAAAGACTCTCACCAGGGATCATAAATGCACCAGCATACAGTGCAAAAGGGATCAACTACTGATGCTGCTGGGGCTATTTTAACTGGGGTGTTTTAATTTTGTTTAAACTGTAGGGGTATTTATAACAGGATTGTTTATCTTTAATATAGTTCTACCTGACCTAGTGAACTTAGCTCTTTAAAAACAATCTTGCATAGTGTATTTAGATTAAGACCTATTAAAAAAAAATCAGTGATTTCAAAACACTTTCAAGGCCCCAAAAGCACGGCTTACTAAGATGATTATAATTAGGCTGCCACAAGTCTTTTTCTTTTTTGATGCATCTGGTTATCGAGCAAGTCCATGAGATGCACCTGAAATGTTAAGCGAATTTTAACACCTGTGAAAGATTCCAGTCTTGGAGGCTCTCCCTGCTGGGAGCCCTCTGTTTGTGTACAGAACTGGGAGAGCCGAGCAGGGGCAGATTTCTCCTCCTTGCCCTACCAGTGTGCTGCTTCCGTGACCTGCATCGCTGTTGGAAACGAAAAGGGACCTTCTAATCTCCACATTCGTTCAGCATTTAGCTTTGTTGTTTGAACCTGGCAATAAAATTAACAGTGCCGTGGAGGGTTTTGTGATACACTAAGAAATGGACTGACACCACCAGTTTTTTGCATGTTGGGCCCCAAACATCCATCTGATCAGTACTGCTTTCAATCCCTTCTGGCCAAGGTCAGATTCCGTCTAGTGACTGAGTCACAAAAAGTTCCTTATTCTGTTACCAATTGCATGTACCATTCAGTCACCTAACTTTACACGATCACAGCTCATTTTTACAGTGTCCCTAGGACCATCCAATAACCACGTTCAAATTATTTTACTTTTACATAAGTAGATTTTCTTGCACAGTAATTCATCCTTTCTTCTTGTTCTGTGAACATCTGTGCCCAGAGTGTCTTCATTAGAAAGAATTTGGATTTTCATCTTCTTTTGCCAGAAATAAGTTTATTCATATTTATATAAAGGGGAAAATACATATTCTATTTTTCTCTATTTGCTTCTCTCCTGAATCCAAATTGCTTACACCTTTGAAACAGAGTCGCAAAATGCCTTAAAGAGAATGAGGTAAAAGATACGAAGAAAATGTAAGGTGTGAATAGGACTACATGAAAATGGCATTCCAAATATCATACTGTTTTTAGCATTATGAAGAGCTTAGATACAGCTATTCATAAATCTGAGAGAAATTCAGAAATTAAGATTTAAATTTACTTATAAGTCCTACCAAAACATGCTAAATCAGAAGATGCTAAAAAGCTGTAATTGTCCTCATTCAAACTTGAAAAATAAATCCTTTTACTATTTTCTTTTTTCTTTTTTTTTTATAAAGTTCCTATAAATCCATGCAAATGCCTTTCTTATTCAAGGCACTCTAAAGACACCTGTGCAATTCACAGCCAACTTTAAGGAAAAGGCAACATTTGGAAAAATAACTTATACCCATTTTCTTACATTTGAGGAAAACTTGTGCTTCCTAAGAAACAAGCAAGCCCTTTTTAATGGGCTAGTGGATTTTACAGTCTGTTCTAATGCAATTTTTTTGGTCACCTAAGGCTCCCATGGTGGGTAAACAACCTAATGTGTCAGCTTTCTGTACTGAAGATCACACTTTCTAATCTCAGCGCTGCCTTCACTGCTGCAAGCTAAACAGTAGTAGTGATGCTGCAACTTCCAGACTACTCACTTTCCTTTCTGATAATGAATGGGTTGGGTAATTTGCCTCTAGCATGGACAAAAATATGACAATCAGGCTCTTCATTTTGTAAAAGTCTTTGGTGAAGACAATGCCGGACAACTTGCTGAGCATTAGGGATCTCAAGTATGCTCAGAAGTTAAGAAGCCTGTAGGACAATTCCTTTTTCTTTCTTACAGTAGACAAAGTAATTGCAAAGGTATTAAAGGCATCTTAATGCAGCATTTCTGTAATAATGGCTTGCATCTTCAGGGACACTTTTGCCAAACACTGTTTGAGTCTGAAAAGATTTTGGATGCATTTTCGACAAATGTAATAAGGAATGAACCTCTCTTACACATACAGATGTTAAGTTAATTGTCATCCTCAGAACAGTAAATGAAAAAGAGTTTAAAACAGTGCACATTTTTAAACAATTAACATTAAGCTCCATTTTACTTGCAACAATATAAACATTAAGTCATACTCAGAGAACTGAAGACAGAGCAAGTACCACAAACTGTCCCCTTCTACAAAATGCCCTGAAACATGAATCAATACGTTAAGTGGTTGTTCCCAATTTGGTCTGTTTTCTGTTTACACTGTCCTGAGAACCAGATTGATTTCATTTACAATTATTTTCTGAGAGAGAGTAAATGACAACAAATATTACAACCTTGATAAGGTGAATTTAAAAAACCACGAATAATAAAAGGAAAACTAGACTATATATTAAGACAACAAACAACAAGCTTTTGTATTGACTACAAATCAGATTGCTCTCTCAAGTTGTCTAAGTTAAGAAAAACAAATCAGCTGTTTACTGAACATAGGGCCTGATTTCCAGAGGAGCCAAGCACCTAAACTCAATCTCAAGTCAGTGAGAACTGCGGACACTCAGTAGCTCTGAAGATCAGGCCCAGACTGCATTATAAGAAAAGTGGCATTTAGGGAGAGGTTTTGGTTGGGGGAGGAGGGGGGGGGGGGCGAGCAGGAAGGATAGGGGGTTGTGGTTGCTGTTGCAGAAATGAATAGGATCCAGGTAATCTGTCCAAGTACTGCTGCTACATTCATGGGTCCTAAAGCTACTTGACTCTCATCTGTGGGGAAAAAAAAGTTAATTCATAGGGCTCATAGGGCTTGCATTTATCAAGGAGCAGGACGTCAATGCTATCATTATCAGGCAAATCAGCCAGGCATTTAATGGTAGAATCAGGAGACATTTGCTCTCCACTATCAGAATGACATCATAACTAAAACGGCCTTCAGCAAGAAGGGAAGAGAAACATTGTGTAAAACTTGGACCAAATCGGCCTTAACACTTCTGTTCTGTACCCCCTCTCAGGAGGCAATGCCCTTAATGTCTTGATGCTTAAACTTCATCTTGATGCCACTCCAATAACTAGGATCTTATTATTTAAGACATATTTGCAAGCCTCTGTTCCCAAAAGAAAAAAAAGCAAAACAAGTGAATGATAAACTAGCCACCTAGTTTAAAGGAATGATTGTCACACGTCATTTACAAATTCACTTGAATATTTCAGGCATTTTAAAATACTCCAGTGATCTTTACTCTTAGTAAACTACAGTACATGGAGAGGGGGAACTGCATTAAGAAACTAATTGCCTCTATAATATAGAGAAACAGGAGCTTAGGTTAGTTAACTGTTTTACACACACACACACACACACACACACACACACCCCTTTGAGTAATCAGAAGTATTAGTGATGAGCTGCCCAATGAGCAGAAACATGAAAGCAGTGCACATTTAGCTCCCACAGCAGCTGCAACTAACTACACAACCCAAATACCAAGCATCACAATTTGTCAACCTTTGCCTCTCCCCCAACATCCACGCAGGTACCCAGACACTGTGCAAAAGCCTCACCTTGCCTAGAAGTGTGCGAGGAAAGAAAAAGTTATGAAAGCAGACAGAAAACCTAAAACCCCTGAGGCTACAGAAAAATCCCGCTATTGAGAAACAACCCCAGAGACCACATCGGGAATGTACAGCTTTCAGAAGCACTTCTCATCTTATTTGCACTTAACCTATTGATGTACTTATGCAGGTCACTTACTTTTCGGATATGTTTGAACCCTGTACAATCATGCAGATCGCCGCGGTTTTCACGTGGGTTTTGGTTTGTTTTTGGTTTGTTTGGATTTTTTTTTTTTGGTTTGTTTTTGGCAAACGAGTTTCATTTAAAAAAACAAAAAACAAAAAAACAAAAAGATCCAATTATGCAAATCTGCTCCCGGATAGGTAGTGAATATTCAAGGCGATGGTGCTACTGTAATAGTTCAGTGCAACACACTGTACTGGACAGATTTATGAGGCAACGTCACTACTACGCTCTGGTCCTCGCTGGAGCATCTTGAAGTTAATTAAAGCTGCAATGTCCACTTTCCCAGCCACCCTCCCCATTCAGGTTTACTATTTCAAGCCAGCCAGGGGGCCTCTGCCCCCGCCCCCATTTAAGCAGCCTTCCACACTCAATGAACAATGAACAAAGATCTTGAGTGATGGGGGGCGGGGGGGATCTTCGCAGGAATCATCAGATCCGGTTGGACCAAGTAAAAAATATAGTTGCTAATATTAAACTCGCAAAGAAAACAGTCTCCTCCAAGTGGACGTGCAGCGGCGCCCGCCCCCCCCCCCCCCCCCGGCAGGGGGGCTGCGAGCCCGGCCTCCCCGCGCGGAAGGAGCCCAAACAAGGCTTCCAAACTTAATTATGACACTCAAAATAGGCTCTCTCGCCGTATTTGTATTTATTTTCTTTCTTTCTTTCTTTCTTTTCCGCCCGCCTCCCAGCAGCAGGCGGCTCGCGCTGCGATTCGGATCCGCTCAGCAAACACGGCCCCTGTTGGATTGATTTTAAACTGCACGGGAGAAGCGGGGGGGGGAAAGGGCACGGCACTAAAAGTGCAGTGCGAGGCGAGGGGGGTGCACACGCGCCCGCCCCTGCCCTGCCCTGCCCGCGGTCTCATTGTTTGTCCCTGCCTCCCGCATCACAACACGGCAGCCCCGGATGGCGAAGCCCTCTCCTCTCCCCCGGCTCATTTTCTGCTAAAGTGGAAACGAAGGGATCTGACAAATCACGTCTCCGCCTAGACACTCCTAGAGACATAACAACCTCCGCCGAACAACAGCAACAAAAAAAGCCAGCCCTTCGACAGTGCCGTCCAGGCACGGGAACCGGCGCCGGACCCCCCGGCTGCCCCGGGGGAAGCCGCGCCAAGGCAGGAGTCAAAAAACTAACTTTTCCGCTGGACCCCGGCAGACCCGGCTGCCTCGCCAGCACCAGCGACCCTTCAAATAACCATCAGGCTGATAACAAGAATAATAACAGGAAACCCCCTTCCAACCTTCACCCCCTTTTATTCGTGGTGTAAAGTTCACACACGCGCGCGCGCACACGCACACGCACACACGTCTAGCTCCATTATTTGCAAAACTGCAACAGATGGGCGCAGGCAGAGCTGGATCCTTTCCTCCCCGGCATCAAAGACCTCCGGCTCTCGGTGACTGGAGCCCTATCCCGCCCCCGCCTCCTCCAGACTTCGTCCCTGCAGAAGACGGCTCGGTGCCACCGGGAGGTGCAACCCCCCCCACCCAAAAAAAAACCCCAAACAAACACCACCGGCGGAGGCTCCAGCAGCTACTTAATCGCAGTCACAGTGACTTTAAGATGCCCCCTTCCCCTTCCCACCCCCCGTGCAATTGCCCCCGCGCCCCGCGCCGCCCGGGGGCCGGTCCCGGGCGCTGCCGCTGCGGCTCATGGGCTTTGCCGTGCAAGTTTCCTCCTGTTAACCTGTTACTCTCCCGCTGCGCCCCGGCGGCGGCTGACAGGTGCCTCCCGCCCGCCGCGGCCCCGGGCGGGCTCCTTTACCTTGCTCGAGCAGGGCGCAACCTGCGCTGACATTTAGCGCGCACTTGAATGTCAGCGCGCTCCTCCAAGCATTATGCGCGGCGCCTATTCATAAGAGGTCGATTAGAGCACAAAATGGCAGGTCTCTTAGGCACTTGAAGCTCCCAAGTTTGACACATGGTCTGCATCAGCTAACTTTGATTAAGGGCGGGGGGGGGGGCGAGTTTACCGGGTCCCCCGCGCTCCGCCGGGCTCCTGCGCGGAGCCGAAGCCCCGTTTCGAGTCACTTCGGCAAAGTTTCCCGCAGCCACGAGCCTTGAAAACAAAAAAAAGTTTCTGGGCAACTTAACCGGCTGGCTGCCTCCGAGCGGCTGCACGCACAAGGCGGGCCGGGCTGGGCTGGCAGCCCCCGGCCGGCCGGCTCCGAGCCGGGCAAAGTCTTTTTTTTTTTTTTTTCCTTCCCCCCCCGCGGCCCCCCTTCCCCCCCCCCTCCCCCGTCTCTCTCTCTCGCTCTTCTCTGGTGTGGAAATAACGGGTTTAAAAGAAACGAGAGAGAGAGAGAGAGGGAGAGAGGAGGAGAGAGAGAAAAAAAAGGGTTTTCTCCAGGCTAAGTTCTATAGCGCCATTCAATGGCTTCTCCGCTCCTTTCATTCTTTGCTGCTTTTCCCCTGACAGCCCTGCTTGCAAACGTCACGGCTATGGATATTTAATTATACTGTATTTTTTAATCACGCTGGAAAACGCAGGCCCCGTGGCGAGGCTCCCGGAGAGAGCCCCCAAATAGTCCGGACTGACTTGGGAGCCGGTGGGGCGGCTCGCGGGAGCCTCCGCCAGCCTCCGAAACCCCCTCGGCACCTTTGTCTTTCTTACCTTCGCATTTAAAGCAAAGCGTAGAAGAAAGTCCTGCACGTAAACGAAGCGTTGTAAAAGATTGTGTTCAATGAATAATGAAGCATGTCCACATGATTGACTTGATCATTTTCTTGCGCTGAGGGGGAAAAGTGGAGCGCGGAGCTGTCACAATTGCCCACTCCGGCTAGCCCTCCTAACTGTTTCCAACACATCCCGAGCAAAGAGTGCTTTATTTTAATCTGTCTCTTTTCAGAAGAGCCCCCTTCATTGATACTGATCACCCAACATCACAAGACATTCCCAGCTTTCAGCTTGGACTCCCCCTATCTGGTAGGTGAAATGCATTGTACCATTAAAAAAGCACTCCATTGTCGTCTTGGCATAATTCACAGCAACTAGATAGGTCTTGCGGCATTTAGCTTTGATGAGCCAAAAGCTGAACCCTTGATATAATAATCTACAAAGAATGGTCTGTGATCGTCCATTTTTTCTCTCTGTCTAGCAACTAAGAAACCATTTAACACAGCGCAGCTTGGTCTTGACCTTGAGCTCATGTAAACACACTTATTAAAATCTATCCATTCTCTAAGAACACATTCTGATTGTCAGACTTGTTATTCAGACATACATCAGCCCCCCTCGCCTGTCATTACTTGCATTCCTGCCTTGCACTAAACAATTTTTTAGCGAGCCCGCAGAGATATGACCATTTTTGAAAAAAAGCCTCCTTCTTACCTGCTCCTGAAACTATTTCAAGTCTGTTTCTTTTAAAAACTCCAGGGTAAATCTTGGTGGACACCGGGACCGGAGCATCAGTCACAGCTCCGGCGGTTAAGAGAAGTAATCAGCGATAAAGTGACGTTGATCTGCACTGTAACCTTGTGGCGTATTTAATGTAAATAAGCCAGTTATGTTGCCAATCGCATGCATACAAACACATAAAGGTCTTCAGCGTTGCATTTTGATTCTTTCCATTAGAGCCGACTTTATTTACATACACTATTTAGGGGATCATGATAATTCTAAAACAATACTAGTGCCAAATGATTATGAAAATATGATTTTAATTAATCACGTAGTAGGCAAGGAAATTAGCATACGGTAATTAAACTTAGAGAAAAACGTCATGGAGGTTCTCTGCCTTATGGGTTCGGAATAATCATTAAACGATGGGTTTTCAGGACTTAATTATCAAACAAATAACTTTTTTAAAGCAACTTTACAAGGTTTATCCGCAGGGCAACGATTTAGTAAATAATATATAACCAGGCAAACAAGGTGCAAATGTGACTGGTGAAATAGGTTGTGTTTCTACAAAGCAAAAGGGGAGGGGGGGGGGAAGCTGAATAATGCAATTATGGATTCTGTGTCCCATAGTTGACAAAAGCATGGTGCCTCAATAGACTCTTTGTTATGGGATTATATAATGATTGTGGTGTAATTATGGGAAAAAAGATTTAGTAATAATAAAAAGTATCAAAATACACCAATGAGCAGCTTGTTTTAAAGAAAAGGCTTGCATGTGACATTAGGGGCATGTTAATAACAAAAAGGCAGGATCCGAAAGGGTTGACAAATAAAAAAGACTGTGATGCGCATGATTAAGAAGCGATGGAGACAGATTGATTATTCAAAATGCCAAGCCACAGGGACACTTAAAACATTGATTCAGGTAAGACTAGTTTCATCTTGACTGAAATGAGTTCCCTGAAGATGACTGGCATACATTTTAAATCAGTTTACCACATAAAAAGCAAAACATCACAAGCTGAAATCTTCTAGTTAAAATAGAAGTCCAAGGGAAAAAAGTTTATGTTTCTGGCAATTCCCAAAGAGACCATGGAATTGCAGAAGGAGGATATATTAATTAGCTCTTCCTAAACACTGGACCTCAATGTACCCATCAATTATAATCCCTAACCTCCCTCTCCGGATTATTTGATCCAAACCTGGTTCTTTCAGTTATGGGGACTGTATTAAAATCCTATAAGTACAGTAAGATTTGCACTGCCACTGCTGTGAAATAACTTTCTAAGATAACTGAAAAATTAGCTAGATTTTTCTAAATGATTTTTAAGATGAAGTTTGTGAATAGTTGTTAAGAGCTATGCAATGTTTAAAAAAAAAAGATTCCCATGCCTATACTAAAAAGTTTAGGAATTCACTCTGCATTTTCCAATTTGATGTGTCTGAAATTCTCTTTGAACAAATTCCAAAATACAAGTTTTTTCTATAGAAATTAGCATAGCAATCACATCAATAATATCACTATCTCTATGGGAATGATAACTGGAGCAGTGGGGGTGTTCTTTATTTCAATTCTTCGTGGATCAACTGATTATATTCTGTCTTCTTTTGAACTTGTTATTGTAAGTCAAGTGATTCTTTATAAGTGACAGCCCTGACAAAGAGACGAGGATGGGAAAGCAGGTCGAAAGGAAGTCGCCATATGGACTTTAAAAAAGGCACTTTTTAAACAAGATAATGGGGAAATGGATGTTGCCTTTTAACCCTATCACAGCTGAACATTATTAGCAGACCCATAAAAGACCCAGCCATCCATATTTTGTGAAGTGTCTACCAAGATCCATGATAAAAATGACATATGAAGCAGTGCCACCTCAGAGGCTGAGGCCAAATCTGCCACCCAAAGGAATCAAGGGTCATAGGGCTTGAGACCATCATGCAGACAGTGACAGGAGGACAGGGGTTCAGGAAAAAAATCCATGGTTGGTTTTCTTGAAGCACAGCCAAATATAATGTTAGGTGAAACAGGGACTCACTGCAGAGGTGCTTGAGACAACATGCAAGAGTTCACATGCTCTCTCTTGTAGACCTGAAAGTTGCTCAACAAAGGGCAGCATCCAAGTGTAAAAGGAGAGTGAGAATAAGGCTCTTGGTTCTGCCTCCTGGAATGGTGGATGCACCCCTAGTTTATTCCTCCGTGATTTTCTTTTTCCTAGAGCAGTAAGTGGAAATGGAAGGAGAAGAAGCAGAAGTTCCCAGAAACCAAAGTGTCATGAAACCAGGTTCTAGCCCCTTCTACATTGGCAATGGAGTTCTGATTTACCCTCCATGACTGGCCAACCATCTCAGCCCTTTTCAGCCAGTAGGTGAGTACTGATTTCAGCTTGCAGAGAAGAGAATGTCAACTATGGATGTCACCAGTCCCAGGAAAAAGATAAGGTGCCCCTCTGGGGCAGAACAAGCAGGCAACTATGTTATCAAGGGAGGCCATCTTGGGCAAGGCTAGGAGCTTTCACTCAGGAAGCTTCAGAGATGTCATACTGTTATGGGCATCTTCCAAAGAATAAACCTGTCCTATAATCCCCCACCATCCCCATTTCCCTCCAAACCATGTCTACCTGGGCTGGAATTACCAGTCAATCCCAGGACAAACCCCCATACCTTATAGGCATGTGAGGAGCAGCTCAGGACAAGTTTCCCAAGCCAGGAATTCACAATATTCCCAAATTTCTTCCTTCACCTCTTATAGTGCCTTCTATATCCTACTGCCTTTTATATCCATCCATCCATCTATCTGCTTCCATGCTGTCCCATTGATCCTCTCTCTTCCACATTCCACCTTTCTGCTCCAGGGCCTACTCCTCCACTCTCAGCTTCAGAGCATTCAGCTCCATCACTCCAGCTTCTTTCTCCAAAGGTCTGAATCGTATTCTCAGTAAGGAGGGGTGCATTGTTCCTCTAAACTTGTTGTAGGAAGTCTAGAAGCAGGGTTTTAGGAAAAGCTCTACAGCAGAACATCAGGAAAGAAAAAGGCAATAGACTCTAAAAGTTTCTTGTTCTGTTTCAGAAGAAAGGACACAATTCTTCCTTCTTTCCCTTCACACCCCTTCGGCAGTTCAAAAGGGCTACAAAGCCAGTGGACATGATGCTCAAGAATTCCTACAGTGAAGGGATAATCCACAGTAGGATAGCACTGTCTGCAGTGAAGACCACAGCTAGGAAAAAGGGTGTATGGCTGGATTACTGTCAAGCTCCAATTCTTTCAGGCTTGGTATACTCTATGGTAGCCTTGATGCTACTCTGATTTATGCTGGGAGCCAAACAAAATTGCAAAGGTGGGTTCAACCAAGTCCAAGGATGGGGACAAGTGTCCAACAACAAAATGGTTAATTTTGAAGTAGCACAAATAAGAGGAAAAAGATCCAAACTTTAGGCAACAAACTTCACCAGACACAAGTCTGATTAGACCACGGGAAAGTGGAAGTGGAAGGAGTACTCAGACCACCACAAAATACAGGCCACTCAGTAATTTATGCCACAGGGAATGAAGCTGAAAATACTTATAAATCATTTGCCAGCAGTGAGGAAAGACAGAAGAATAATTATTATGTTGTTCTTTAAAAGCATGAGGAGCATTTCATTCCTGAATGAGCCAATGGGCATTCTTGGAACAAAGTATGCAGAGCAGCCAGAACTTTATAAAGGCCCTCTTTTCTAAGGAAAAGCAGAGCTTCAGGTCTTTGGTATTATTAAGGAAAAACAAACAAGGAATCTTCCAATAGTTGGGGCTTTGAAGAAGGAATTTCGGAAAACTTACAGTTAACGTCTCAGCTAACTCTGGAACAGGTGGTGCAATCTGCATGGCAGTCTGAGCCAGTGAAAACACAAGCCATCCAACAAGAAAATAGTTGAAGCACAGCACAAGTAGATGCAAATAAAACATTTCCAGAAGAAGAAGGGAAGCCCTTTCCAGAAATCACCTCTTAAGAGCAGTGGCATTCCCTGGGCAAAACAATGGTAGATATGCTAACAAGTTAAAAATAGGAGGGATGAAGGCTTTCCTACCCAAGTGGAATCACATGCGTAGTAATGTTCTTTGAAAAAGCACACTCAGATCATACCTGTCAAAGCTAAGAATCTAAACAGGTTACCTAAGTAAGAGTGTGTGATGTCTGTTTCCTGGAGTTGTATCCAAAACTCTTTGGACTGGTTGTTCATCTCAAGATGTTTAGCACCACTGTAAAATTTGATTCAGGTAAAGTGATGACCAGGAATAAGGAGATGAACTCCAGCCTAAGCTAGATCATCCTAGGGTAGTTCTTATTAGCTATATTATGGGAAATTATTAGGAGGGCTTATTAGCTACACGCCAGCAACTTTCATGGGTCAATTCAAATCTTCCACTGTTTACTAAGCCAAAACCATTGAGAATGGGCCCAAAATAGCAGATGAAATGAAAATGTGTATACTTAGGTACCTGGTATGAATTTATTTAAAGGTGTAATAGGGGCATACCCTATGCCCAGCACAACATAGTGAATGCCAGCCGTAGTCACTTCCAAAATGAATGATAGGATGGAGATTGGCCTTAGAAGAAACATAACCCAGTTGATAAAATGGTGCTCTCCTATAGACCCTGTTATAAACAAAAATGCTCATACTTGTATTTGTGTAGACCTGAAGAACTCAAGGAAGCAGTACAAAAGGAAAAGCTATATTCTACACCTGGTGGGAGACAATTTCCACATCAGCTAGTGCAACAATAGTCTGGTTGGATCCAGATAAAAGAATCTAGTATGTTTTCCTTCCAGTTGACAACTCCTAATTATAATGCCATTCAGGAGATATCACTATCACCACCTCTCATTTGGCAGATAGGCACCCCAAAAGCAAGAATGAGACTTGGCACGGCCTGGAGAAACTGAACATTACATAAAGTTTCAGGATGAATATTGTGTAAAATTCAAATAAGTTCAGCAGAAACTGAAACTGCTGCATCAAACTGAATAGTTTTATTGAGGTATGCATATTTCTCCAGGTAAGATTCTTAGGGAATGTGATTGCTCAAGAGGCAGCAAGCATAGATCCAGAAAAAGCAAAACCTATACTTGAAACTCTATCTTAAAAAGTGTCAGAACCAATGTGATTCTGCAGTAAGATAAGGTTTTGAAATATATTCAAACTAGGAATACATTATGTATCCTATTTTATTAAATACATTTTTTGTTAGCAATCTTATGTTACAATAATAATGCTGATCCCTACCATAACTTCTCTTTATATATATTGGTCTAGCTCCTCTTTTCCTATTTCCACTTTAAATTGGTCACCACAGCCATTTTTACACGTGCTCCAGAAGGCGTGGAGGGGCATTTAATCAGCAAGCCATGATATTAAAAAGCATCCAAGTATCACTTGTATCAGTGTCCCTGCACTGAAAAATGGTGGTGGGGTGGTTTGAACTAAAGCTCATTGAATGAGCTTTGGTTCAAAGCACCCCACTGCCATTTTTCAATGCGGGGGCACTGATACACGTGATGCTAGAGTCTGCTGGAGAATGTTAATTTCTGCACTCGATTAATCAGCACATTGGAGTAGGCTCCCTGCATGTGTATAGGAGTCCTAAGTTCTTCAGGATAGAGACTTTATCATCTTTTCTGTTTGGAAAATATGTGGCTGTGGGTGCTACTGGACATATATATTTAATTGTAATAATATTCTTTAAAGAAAATCCCAATTACTCTTACTTTAGAATATTTCCAGCCAGCGTGTCCCTAGAGAGTGGGGAGATCAGAAAACACACTCCCAATTTGCAACAATGATTCTAGAGCTAAGTATACCCAATGCCTTCAGACTGGAGTGTAGATTTTGGTCCCAGTTACCCCAGCAGTAGAAACCCACCTATTTTTCATGTATCTAATAGAAGCTGCAAAGGTTACCTCAACTTTTGATCAACTCAGAAGACAGTCATTTATCACAAGAGAAGGGAGAAGAAATAAGTCTCTGGCAGGGCTCTCAACCTATTCTTTATAAGCTCCAGTCACTGCTTCTTAACTAAACCAGACCATTCCTACAACCTACATACCTTTATTCTGTGAGTTCAAAGAAAATATCAGAGACCAAGTCTGAAGAGGCAGAGGAACTTACTGCAAGTTGTGCTTGACAGTCTTCTTTGGCAATCCCTTGCAATCAGTGATGATTGTCTTCCATGATTGTCTTATCTGTGAATCCAAAGGTGGCTGATGAGGCCTGTCTAGGATCAACAGACTCTACTGCAGTTCAAATATATGTTTCGGTGTGGAATGGGTGGCACTGGATTCTCGAATTGGTCTGCAACATGTTGTTTCAACCACTCCTGCATTTCCATCTCCTGTTGTTGTCAGGACGTTTCAAAGTACTGAGATCACTGCAGCAGACTGCCTCCATTTGGAGCAGTCCTGGGCAGTAGTATCCCGTGAGTACACTGATGTTGCATTCAGTACTGTAGCAAGGAAGTTTGGCACCCAGGGCAAGCCCACACTGGTAGCCCATCCTCACCCCACACACACATCTGAGGGAGCACATGCCCCCCGTGCTTTCCTGGGAGTGCATGCAGTGGTGGGAGATACCCTCCCCCTGTCCCAGTGACTCCACAAATGAGTGTCTCATGGCTCCATTCCACAACCCACCCCAGCTGGGCAGCATCTTTTGAAGCCCCTTCACTTTGTGACTGGGACGGTTGCCCCACTTGTCCCCTGCCATGCTATGGTACTGGTTACATTTTTTTTAAGTTGGCCTTGAGCATATGCCTTGGCTGAGCTGGGAGAATAAAACTTGCTTTGGGAGCCTGGAGTCAGACATCCAAGTGATATGGCTGGCCCAACAAAGTTGATGTTGGAGGATCTGTTTTCATGGAAGATTCCTGTGTGTGACTTCTTTTGTTATAGAGGAGCTGCTGCACATCTGCTTCTGCATGCCTCTTGACAGAATGGGACCTTGACTCAATGGAAAGGAGACCAAGACAACTGAGGATCTCATTCCACTTTAGTTTTTGTCTGCCTTTTGAGGCATTGAGATTCTAATAGGTTCTTCTGCTTGTTCCATCATTTAGGACATGTACACCTATGGCTAGGGACTAGGCAGGCTTATTATAGTGGCAACTTATATTCACCATGTCACAGCACTGTCAAAAGATATATGTTGCTTTTCAGGAGGAAAAGTATTGCCATCTGCTGTCCTCACTACATCCTGGTGGTGCTGCCACTGCTTGGTCCATGACTACTTATTTGTCTTGGTCCACCCCTGCTTATTTTACAGCTAACCTTCCCTGAAGGTCATTCCACTACCTGCCGCCTGTGGACATGCTGGACAGTATGGCAGTACAGCTCTACCTCATAGGCTTGATAATATGTTAATTACTGTAGGCTTCATAGAGTCTTCATGATTCCTGAGAGCTCTTTACCCTCTTGCTGCTTTGAGCATCTTTCTCCCTTAGTTGTGGCAACAGGTTCCACCAGCCTCAATCTGTCCAAAACTTGCATGACACTTCTGTAGTGATCATTGGGCTCAATAAATACAGGCATACATGACAAGAACAACACACTTAAATTTGTGGAGCAATATGCAACATCTGCAGATACTTAGTCTTTTTCTGTCACTGGCTAGCTGCTCCCTGAGGGACACTCTCCCAATTCCCAACTTCCACAGTCTCTGTTAGGGAGCATCTCTAGACTCTAATTTCTTCTATCACTGCATCTTCCCTCTTAACAAAAATTAATAAACACAAAAATCAATTACCACCAATCTCCAGAGGAGAAATTACTCACACATCACGCTGAAGCAAGTCTTTACCATGCACTGCCCTATTCCCCCTTATCTGCAGCCCTTGAAACAAGTCTCTGTGAGTTTTTCAGAAGTTTTTATTTTCTTCTCAGACTAAAAAAGTATCAGATTGGTTTTTTTGGTAGAAAGTTTTTCTTCCAGTCTTGATAGACTTGAGTCCTTACACTGGGATCTGATTGACTTGCACTTTTGGCAGCTGTGTTTCTGCACTTGGCATAGAGTTCATTAGCTACAGACCACTGAGACTGATTTCCATTTTTTGCATGATAGTTTTTGCATTTGTGTCCATGAGTATGTTTCTTCCCATAAGGACCTGGTTGTTTCTTTTGTTCTGGAACAATTGGGTTTTTCCGAAGAAGATGGTTGAGATTTAGGTAGTGATTGGCAAAAGGATCATTAGGAGGTATGGATGTTGCATCTTCTTGTACTGCAAGCACACTCTTGACTACATTCAGTTTCTCATAAGCACAATGGGTGTTACCACCTTAGGTACCTTCCAATGAATAGGAGCATATATTCTAGTTTTATATTGGATGCTAGCAATGCATCACCCTTTCGTTGGTATATGTGTTCCTGAATTATTTGTTTCCGTTATTTTGATGTTGGTTAAATTCACTGTTAGTCTCAATTTTAATCTTCTACATTCTTACTCTGGTAAAATATGAACCTTAGCTCCAGTGTCCAATTTAATTTAAACAATTGTACCTTCTGCATCTACTGGCAAAATTTAGTCCCTCTCACTGGATTTGCTTGGTTCTACCATACCTTTACAAAATTCAAGTATCCACTTGAAGTTTTTGTGTTTGGGATCTGCAGCATCTGGCAAAATATTTCCTCTTGTAATAGTTAAAGCAGAGCTTTCCAAATACAGCACAACATTTGGGCCTATGTTGCCTTCCGACACTTCATGCACATCAGCACTTTAGTTCCAAGGGTGGAACTAGGCATTGCGTTTTTGACACCATAAAATGTTTTATGGCCATCAATGTCCCATGCCACAAAGGCTCAAAATTTGTGACCACAACTTAGGTGGTATCAATATGTGTCACTATATCACAGCAGACGTCTATTAGATTTATGGTGGGAGAGTATGGTCAGCCTGAAGCTGCCCATGCTCTCCAGCCACCCCCAGCAGGCACTCTCAAGGCATGAGAGGCCCAGTCCTGTGCACCCCAGGAATCCCATGCCGGATTGGGCTCCTCAAGCCCCAGGAGCAGCTGTCCTGCATTGGGTGGGAGCCTGAGCCTTTGGGACAATGGGTGTCATATTCCCCGCTTAGACACATGCCTCAGATTGCCTGGGGTTTCCCACTTGCAGAGACATCCCCCAGGCAATTCGAGGGAATATGACACCCCTTGTCCCTAATGCTTAGGCATCCGCCCAATGCAGGACAATGGGAAATGTGTTTCACCCAGTGAAGCAGATAAGCAGTGGCAGGGCACATGCCACTACAGCTGAATCACTTCACTTGGTGACATTTTTGTATATTCCAAATTTCCAACTTCTTCAGTTTGGATGTTACATTCATTCAAGTTCTTTCTTATTTGCCATTTCTAACACCATGGAGTGGTCACTGGGTTCAATAAATACAGACATACAATTAATAAGAACAACACTCAATTCTTTGGACAAAGTTGTAGTGACAGAAGTTAAAAGTTAGAGATGCTCCCTAAATGAGACTGAGGGAGTTCAGAATTCAGAGATGGCCGGTCCTTAAGGGACCAGCCAGCTAGTGGTCAGGGATAGACATAAAAGGCTGCACAGACGTTGCATACTGCTCCACGGCAACTGAGAAAAAGGTGTTTTGTCAAGAGATGAATGGGTGTAATCCCTGTGAACAAATGTTCTGCCTATATACGCATTGTTTCTCCTCCCCAACCTGGCCCTTGACACATACTTGAATCTTACTGTTTCCATTTTTCTCTCAATGCTTGCAGGTGAACCTACAGTTCAAAGTACTTGATAGAGTGGCAAAGGCTTATTTTACCTCCTTGCAGAGGACTGGTCACTTAAAAGAGCTGTAGGGCTATTTCAGCCCCAGGGAGGAGGGCACAAACCTGTGATGGCTATGTTATGGATTTGAAAAATACACATAAAGACAAAAATGACAGCATTGCAGAGCAAAACATCTAAAAACTATAGAAATGGAGAGCAGTCTGTGTAATGCAAAGTACCTGAGTGGTATGTGTACACATAAAGATTTGTTCAGTTCTGTTAAATCCAGCCCTCTTGGACAGTTGGATTTGCTTTGTCATTTTCCTGCCAAAATAGTGCTGCTATACCTCAGCACCTGGCTCTTCTTCAAAGAGAATGCGTATGGCTTTCCTGTCCTCACCTAACCCAGTCCAAAATATGAGTTCAGCAGAGGTTAAAGGAATCTTTCTTTAATAATAAACATTTGTTTCTAATCCATGTTAAAGGCTCAAAAATAAAGCTTTGTTTTTTTCCCTGAGAAGTTTGCCATTTTCTGCTCATATATAGCTTTATTTCCCCACCTATTTCTAATGGAGCCTGAAATGAGGATTGCTTTTCATTTGCCTGTTTTAAAAAATTGCACAAAATCTTGTTCCAAGAACCCATATTGCCCATTCCTGTGTGTGTGCACAGGCAGCAGAGGGAGCCAAAGAGCACAAAACATTAAAGCGTGGACAGATGAACAAACTACATTGAGTTACTTGCATTATGTCCGTCGGCTGACCCACTGTAACTGGTTTGTGTGTCCACTCTCTTCTGTAGTAAGTAGAAGCTAAACCAAGGCAATTTATTCCTGAAGGAGTCTGTCAACTCACTGCAGTTTAATTACCACTTACTACTGTATAGAGCAGACACATGCAACTATACTGAGGAGTAACTGACACACAATAAGCCTTAAATTCTTAACTTCATACATTTTTGTGGTCATCTCACATAAACAGTGGCTTTTTCGATTTATTCCTGGACAGATTTCCAAAAAAAAAATTATGTTTATGCTTTTAAAATAACTGGGTTCTTAGCAATTTTAAAGGTGAATGTCAAGGAATGTTTGTGCCATTTTTTCCCTCCAAATACAAAAAGGTTTCAGGGTTTTGGTGGTGGTTTCAGGGTTTTGGTGGTGGTGATGTTTATTGTTTAACTTTTTCCCATTTAAGCAAAAACACTAACTGCTTTTAAAAAAAACATTAAAATGTGATCTGCCTCTGAACAGCATATGGAAAACTGTCTTTCAGACACAAGGAAGTGATTCCTTATTGAAGAAGAAAGAATCTGTCTTTGGTCAATTTATATATTTGTTATTGTTGTTTTTATTTTTGTTAATACCTAATTTCCCAGGCAGGAAAGGTTTGTTGTCTATCCATCTCTCTCAGTTCAGACCTCCCAAGTTAAGTAGGAAGCTAAGCCTTGCTACCCCACAAGTTTCCCTGAAGGTAAAAATCAAATGGTAACTGAAAGGGGGAAAAGGAGATGCAAGAAATTTTTTTTTATATACATTCTAAGTTAGAAACAACAACAAAAAAGCCAAACCTGGGCTCTGACCTCACAAATACATTAGTAACTCTACATGCAGCTGATGCCACTGACTTCATATGACTCGGACTCGTAACTATTTGGGCTCAGAGGAGAAGGGGCTCCAATTAGTTCTCATCACTGCTGGTCATTTTGAAGATGAGGCAAAGTTTTAACTTATATGATTTGAGTGCACCCTGTTACAGACTGGAAAAGCCCTCACCGTGTCCAAAGTCAGATCACAGGTATCTGTGTTGTTTCACATCTTGGCAGAACCTCTCATAGGATGAAGAGGTGATACCAGTTGCAGAGGTGGGTAAGGAACACAAGCTTTCTATCTGCTGGAGCTATGCCAAGCAAAGTGATCTAAAGATGAGCACCACTGAGGAAAGGGAATGGCAGAGAAGATGGAAAGAAGCAATGCTAGTAAGCAGAAGCCAACAAATTCAGCTCATAAGGGTTGCATGGTCCTGAACTGACAGGTTCAGTTTGTACAAGTCCACAGGTCTCCAGTGTTACCTGGAATTTCAGAACAGTAAACGTCCAAAAATGCAAAGAAAAAGTCCAAGCAAACTCTGTGAAGCTCAAAGCCTGCTCTAACTTACATAGATCATAACTGGGCTCCTTTATATCTTTTTAGAAGTTACAAATGCCTATGGTTATTGGTATTTCCAAACCATGCTCTTTTTAAAAAATGCCAGACTCCAGCTCTCCTGCTCTGACAAACCCGTGTTAGAGGAATTACACAGCTTAGAAGCTAATTAATATTCCTCTTCCATGCATTTTCTATGTAAGTTTGCTTATGTCACTTCTGCAGTCTGCATGCTATAAGTGTTATACTTCTGTAAAAACCATTTATGGCCCCCTGGGCTAAATTCTACTTTCACTTACACAGCTGCAAAGCTGGAGTAGCCAACCCCCTTGAAGCCCAAACTAATCATGACTCTAGAAATTCAAAGGTGAGGAGCTTATCTGGTAAATAATAAGGTTTTTAAGAAAAAGTTATCAATCTGTATTTAACCAATAGACAGGAACTGGCCCAAAAAGAGTCTTTCCAATCCATCAGGTAATGAATGCCTATTAAAAAACTATAAATAAGCATTCACCCGAGAGCTCAAAATGGCACTTTCAGAGCCTTTCTGGTCACTCAGGTAAATAATGAGTTTTACATAACCTTTCAGCAAAGATTTTTTGTAAATGAGGAGATGAAATGCAGAAAGGCTTCTGATTAATGTTACATTGGGGCTCAAGCCATCATGATCTTGGGAAGTCAAAATTAAAGCTGGTATTGTTTTTAACCCGCACTGTTTCTCCTAACAGCTCGCAGTTAGGCTGTGTTGTCTTTACTTTGATTTTTCTTTGACATTTTCAGTTTTAAGATTATTTATATATGGTGTTCAGGTTGATGAGAGGGTTTGTGTATCACATAGGGATGTGAAAGGTAAAGAATTTAAATGGTAAGTATATTTTTACGAGTAATGCATTACTGGTTCACATTTAGTGCTTATGAAGGTTAACAAACTTACGTAGTTTATTATTATTAATAGTGGTGGTAGTAGTAGTAAGAATGATAAGGATAATTCAGTCTGGTGAGAAAGGGAGGTGGTGTGGGACTCAGGAACACGAAGGTGGCAGGGCAGGCAGGAGGGAGGGAGGGAAGGAGGAAGGGAGAAAGATGGGAAGGAGGAAGGAAGAGGGGAGGAGGGGTTCGTACCCATAACTAGTTTGCTACATCCCTCCAGCACACGGGTGGCTGCAGCGGGCTGGGAAAGCCCTTTGCCATCTGTTGCTACCCATGACTTCATGTGGGCGGTATCGTCCGGTGGCCTTGCCACGGCCACCTCCTTCCCCCACGCCCCCATCAAAGGCCCTGGAGAGTGGGTCCCAGCAGCAGCTGTGTCCAAGAGGGTCTGTACAAGGCCCCTGGCTCCCCATGGTGCCCCAGTCAGGTGGTTGCGGCCCCTTCCCCATGGTGGGGCAGGGTGGGACACATGCCACCCCCTGGTTCCGCACCCTCCAGCCAAGACTAGATATGTCTTATTGGTTAGTTGTTTAACCAATATAATTTGAGGATGTTAGACAGAGAATTTAAAATATATACTTCCCTAGTATCATCTGTTCACCTCTTTAGACACTACAGTCAAGAAGAATTGGATGCAAAGGCAGAATTTAGCCCCTGACTACTGAGTAGCCACCAGTATAAATGATCCCAATGGTACTTCATTGCAGTCACAACGGTGAGCTCCAGGGTTGCTCAAAACTTAAAAAGGGAAAAATAACTTTTCTGTACCTGATTAATTTTGATATTTACAACAAAACAGCTCCTCTCAACATTTTGAGCACTTTTCAGATTCTTGGGAAATTAATGCCAGTAAACGTATTCATCAATTATTTCAAGATTAAATAACCCAGCAACAACATAGATATAATTTATTAAATGTAACCCCTTTCACAGAATCCTAGAGTCTTCTACATACTACCATTTCTCAAATTGCCATGAAACCCGTCTCCTTGCAAGCAAAAGAAAAAATATAGTCTTCACAACCTGCTTTGAAGGTTAACAAACTTACGTAGTTTATTATTATTAATAGTGGTGGTAGTAGTAGTAAGAATGATAAGGATAATGATGATAAGTAACAATAATGTTGTTATTATTAGCTGGGTTATAACAACTAAAGAATAAAGAGTGAATATTGGTCCAAGTGCAACAGCTCCAGAGGAGAAAAAAAGCAAGTGGTTCCTTCTCTCACATCAACAACATTTCAGCTCAGGTGTCTCTGCTAAGCACAGTGTTTCACAGTGAGAGAAGCACTCGAAAGGGCTAAGAGGCAGAAAGCAAGCTGTGTTCTTTTTGTATTAAAAATCTTTCCTGCCCTTCACTATTCTTTCAAATTGTCCCATACTCTATTAAACAGTTTTACATTTACTAATCATTCAAACACATTTTTTTTCATTCCATGTGCCCTTAGTTTGTATGTACCTATGTCAAACTTTATTTTGTTTTACTGCACCCTTATACTCCATGAACAGATTTACCCTTTGTTTCTGTTTTCAAACCTCTGTGAAATGTTTGATTAGGTAGGAGGGTTTGTTTTATGCGTTACTTGTTCATCATTGCACAAGTGCACAGGCTAAACAAAGTTGGCATACTTCATACTGATTGGTGGAAACACTGTAGTTAATACAGGGGAATGACTAATTTCCCACCATAGCTAATCAGCTGCACAATAGCTAACAATTTGTTTTAAATGATGCTATGTATGACTGAATGCAGTTATATACCAAAAATGCATTTTAAAGCAGCTTGTAGAATACACAATACCTTGTAATATCTGTTATCATTTTATATTATCAAACCTTTTTCATACTTAAGACAGTTTGGTGTGCATCAGTCTGTGTATAACTGGACAGAGTGTTAGATATTTACTATGAAATAAATGGTAAATACTGAAAAACTTTTTGGCTTGTCTATAAAAAATAATTTCCATGCTGTTCCAATTTAACAGTGTCAGGTATTAGAGAATAAACAAAAGCGACGGAATAGCTGCTGATGCACTAAAAAAGTTAATTTCATAATTAGGGATGTAGGGAATTATATTTCTGCAATGAGGAAACATCAAGATAAATGCATCGGATGATTATTTACCAGACTGTCTTCCAAATGAACATTTTCCCATCATTCCTTGATAAGCTGTGCTTTATTAGGTCTTCCAAACCTGAAGAATATATTTTTATCAACTATAGAAACAGGTCCAGAATGTTACCTCTGCAACAGAAAACAAAGTTGGGTTCAGTAGGAGTTAACATTAACAATTCAAGAGCCTGAAGAAGAAATTAGAAACATGAGTCCTTGATAATGATGATATGATCAAACTGGCAAATAAGTGTACTCTCAAATATCATAGAAGGAAAATGGAGGAATATATCCAATTAAAATGGTCTCTTATATTTCAAGTGCATGGTCAGGATTCTCAGGAATTTGTTCTAAATAGAGGAAGTCAGGTTTGAAAATTAACCAAATAATCTTATTACTGCACATCTATACATTTAGTTCAAACTAAAACCAAGAGATCTTTAGCCACTGACTTCAAGGAGACCAGAATTTCACCCTTCTAACCTAATCCAAAGCCCAGTGGGAGCCAGTCCTCTAAATTTAATGAGTTTCGGATCAGGACTTTTGAGGATAAGGCCCAAGCTAGAAACAAAGAGATCCCATGAAACAGAATGAATGATACAGCATATAGTGTAACAAAAAAATATAGCTTTCAATACTACAGTATGCTAAAATTATAAAATAAAATAATATAATCTATTAATGATATATAAAGGGTAGAAAAAGACATATTTGTATTAAAGTACAATAAAATCAGAGTATTTCATTAAAATACATACTGTATTTTAAAATATATTAAATATTAAGATGTTCATTGCACGCATTATATATTATATATATAACATAAAACATATAATTATATATATAATTCAAAAGTTTTAATAAGTCCACATGAAAAGCCAATGCCTCAATTAGCTGAATAAAGGGTGCATCTGCACTTTCATTAGTGTACTATAGTTACTGTGCATTAAGTTTAATACTTGTATGACTAAGTACTAAATCAATGGTTAGTAACTGGCACTTCTGCGTAGTAGTGCTAGCACATGGCTTTTTAGTGACGCTAACTGTGCAGCAGCCAAATATTACTGTGCAGCATCATATTAGCACAGCTTTTGCCCTGTGCACTACTGTACAGTGTTATTAGGCTATTGCGCAGTTAGCATCTCATATAGACACACTCAAAGAGCAGTTCACTATTGCACATACTAACTCCTTTACTTTGCTATGATGAAGTTAATTTGCATAGATTAGTTTTGATTGGACACCTAAGTCATGTTGTTGTGTATATCATTTGTCTTTGTATGGAAGAACATGCCTCTCATAATCTCTTTTCTGAGGCAGATAGCAGTGCTTAAAGATTCAAAATTAAAATCCATGCATATCCTATAATAGTATTGTAAAGTATAGTTTCTGTCAAGATTCCTGCCAGAAATCTCTAAAATATGAAAATTACCTAAATATTACCTAAAAAAATTAAAATTACCTAAATATTAGTGAACACAAGAGAGGCATAACACAGTCCAATCAAACTTTGCTTGAAAATGCAATAAACAGACATTTTGGAGCGGGATCAGCAGCACCAGCCTATGTTCTAATACAGCTGATCCACTTCAGCGGCATTGACGGATATCACCACTGTGGCTGCCCCACAGGGCCTATGAGTCAGGGTGCAGCAGTGCCATACACTGCCCCCCAGAAAACAGCCCAGGGTGGCTGGAAAGTGTGGGCAGCCCCAGGCTACCTGTGTTCTCCAACCATAAGCAAACAAACATCAGCCACAAAAAGGCAGCACCAACTATTATTAGGTACAGTCACACACACAAATTTGGGCATGACAAAGTGGTGTGACAAAGGGCGATGACATCTGTTTCTTTGGCTTTTGTGCCACCATAAAAAATTTTATGGCAGCACCAACGCAATGTCTGTTCACAACCTTGTTGTCATGGCCGAGGAGGTTTAACTGGCATTTACCAGCGAACATAGCTTGTAGTAGGTAGTCAGCAGGATATAAAATTGGGCTTTTTCCAAACCTTGAATGGAATAATTGTTAGGTAAAAGCCAACTTAGATGTATAGCCCACAGGGAGTTCTTTGACAGTAGGAGTTTTTACACATCTTTCAGCTAAATCAAAGACCCAAATGCTAAATCTAGCGCTTGGGAATGAGGGAATTTGTGACACTCTTTGCAGAAGAACTCAGCATCCAGAAAGTATAATGACTGACTAAAACTGATCTCAATACATAGTTTCTCATCTGTGATGTATACAATATCAAAAATATTTTACTGAGCCTCTTATGTGGGAAAGCACTACAAATGGCTTACACAAAACTTTGTAACAACAGGTATTTGGGACATGGACAAAATGATTAAACAGATTATACATTTCTGAATACCATATTTTATGCTGGCTTAGAAGTTCAGATCATTCTGCTTCTGCTAAATATGGTTCTTCAGTGGAAAGATGCCCATCAGCTTTAAGTGGCAGTGGACAGAACCACAAAGATAAAGCCTAGTTGTAACTCACCATTGCTCTAAACTGCTTCCAGTGGGAGAAAAAGAAACATTGTAAAGCTCATTCTGAACAGGGCAACTCTAAAAGGCATGTAGAGAGGTAAGGTAGAAAGGGAAAGCCTCTATAAACTTATGCTCAGTTAACAACTGACCAACCATGGCAGTATTTTAGAACTGAAAGGCAGAAGTCAGTTGACTTTAAAGATCAACCTGAGACCTGCCTGTCGCTTCGACTTCTTCCATAAAAGCTTCACTGGAGAAGGGTTCTCATTTTCTCAGCAGCCTAACAAGCTTAGCATTTCCATAACTTACCATCTGCAGGAACCTCTGCAGACTGCCCAGGATCTTCCTCTCTCTCTCCCCTACCAGTCTTTGGAAGGGAAAATCCATGCTGCTCCTTCAGCCACCAGGAGGCACCCCCCCAGCAACGCCCCCACAGCAGCACAAGGTAGCAGAAGAAGGCCTGCTAGTCCCAGATTTGAATTCACCTTTTACAGAAGAGACACCCCATAATAAATAGCATGCCAGAGAAGGACAAAAACTTTTTAAGATTTAGGATTTGCAGGTACAGTGTCATACTTTGGCATATACTTTGGGGTGTTTGCCATACTGTTAGCTAACAGCATTGAGAAGGGCATGATGAATGACAACATGGAACCGAATAGTTGCAGACTTTAAAAAGCATTTAGGTTCAATTTGGTTAGAGCTGAAAGAAGAGTTTACTTTATTTCATTCCTAAGCTGGACATGCACATAAAGGTACAGAATTTGGGAACATTTCTGCTGTTCTTTGTTTGCAGAGGCCTGCCAAAAGCTCTCTTAGATACTTTTCTTTTTCATTTTTAATTTTCAAAGGGCAGACTTGGAATTCAGATTCTAGTATCTTCCTCTTAATGAACATGGTATGTGTTAGGACATGCCAATTTCCAAGTATGAATTAGGAATTTTTTTCTTATTCTTCTCCTAGTATTTTTCCTGTCCAACCTACATGTTTATATTGCAGTTCTTTTTATGCAATGGACGCATCCAGACGAGCATGGATGTGCAGTATGTGGTGTTGCACCTATCTGTGGCACCACACCCTGCATGTGAAGGCATTCCCCATGCTGCTATTTTGCAGGGGGGGAAGGGAGGCGGGGCGGGGGGGGAGCACAGGTTTTGATGCTGGGATATCTCAGGGTGAAAAAATCTTGTGCCTTAAAAAAGTAGGGTAGTGCATGTGATGGCAGCATGCACTGCTGAAAACCAGAGCTTAGCCTGCTGTAGCCATGCTCCAGCTGCCAGCCAGGGTCCCAGCTGCACGAGCACTCAAGGTGCGCTGCTGCTACTTGTCCCTGGGGGAAAAAATGTCCACACTTGTGTAGACACAGCCAACATAGCTAAAACACAGGGGCACATTACCTTCACGAAATCTATGGAATTAACTTCTATGGACTATCTATGGACTATGACTTCTAACAACCTGATTGTGCAGGGAAGTACGGGGTTGCCAGTTCTAAAAAGCAAAGGTCTCTTTTGTACACAACCAAGGTAGCAACAGTGCCAGGTTTCCCGCACTGCCAAGTGACCAAGGTACTGTGTCCAGTGGCGGAAAGACAGTGGAGTCTCCATGCGACTTGAGGCACCAAGCTCTACTGAGAGCTTCAAGGGGTTATGCAATTCTAATAGAACTTTTCATGGTCTGAGCATTTGGCTCACTATGGATGGATGTAGAACTCTGCAAAGAGAGACCATCAAATAGAGATCAGATGACAGTAAAACAATATTGAAAAACTTGTGCTGATATTCGTAGCAGAGTCTTTAGCTGTTAGAGAGATTACCTTTTTTCAGATTTTGGGTTTTTTGGGAGGGGACACTACTGAAAAGAATCCCTGTTATCTGGGAAAGGAATTTTCAGTGTTTTTAGTTTAAGCTAATGCTTTGCTTCCTCAGAACTTGAGCATAGCACCAATTGGATACAAATTAGTCAGCAATTTTAAAACTCCGGGTGTAACTCTACCGTCTCAAACACTACGTATGCCCATACATTGTCCCAGGCCTTCTCCCCTTCCCTGTCCAATGAATGATGACAACCACAGTGACATTTTGGTACCCATTTTTCACATAATTACTACTTGATTTCATTGCATGAAAAATACACTAGTTAATAGGTCAATATCCAAATGTTAATAAAGTGGTATTTAATATATGGCAGGGATATGTGTATTTAACATTATAAATAACTAATCTTCAAAATGCAAAAGAGTCAAAGCAAATTTTTACATGGTGTTTCATGAAATCTAGGAAATGTTGGCCACACAAATTAAGAGTGACATTTAAGAATTGCTGTGAACTCCGTTTCTCCTGTCAGTTTGTGTATTTAGCTTCTGTTAATACACCAGGGAGCTATGCGTCTATACCAATGGTAGCATGGACCCTTAAAGATTTGAGCTTCAAAGATTAATATGTATGATGCTTGAGAAATATGATGAGTCATATAATGATACTTTTGCAATCATCATTTTTTAAACACTGAATCAAGTACATTTGTGTACAGATCTGAGCTACTGGAAATAATGATAGGCCATAAAGAGAAAAGATGAGACAAAAGCAGAAAAAAACCCTTCGAAACTTAGTGTTTCACAAATCGCTTAACTATATGTAAGAGGGAACCTAAGGGTATTGCATTTAAAAAGCACAGAATCAATAAAAAGTCATTAAAAATCAATGTATGAACTGGTTTGCATGCCCTTAGCCACCACTCCTAGGCACTAATGCTCTAATAATTCTAAATTGATATGCACAGAATATGCCAATTTAAATTTATTGGAGTACTTCAATTTTTTAAGTGCTTAACTTTAGAAAAGATTAGCTTTATGGGGCCAAGGCAGTGCAAAATGATCAGAAATGTTTAGAATGCCTTACATTTTTAGTAATTTGGAAGAGATTAAAGACTAGACTTATGAAATTAAGAATGATTTAAAAATCATTGAATCACTTCAAATTGTTAGAAATGCTTGAATCACAATTATTGGGATTTAGTATATATGAAATGAAAAGGGTCTATTTTCAGATGAGTGCACAAATGAAACATCCAGTAACATTAGTCACAATTACACATGGATACCAACAAGAAAAGCAACCAGTTGAGTAGTGTATACAATGGACAATATCAATGAAATAGTGATCTCTCTATTATCAAGAGTCCCCACCCAGCCTTTCAAGTTAAATTTATATTAAAAGATAAAATGACTCTCTCTATTTCCTTTGATATCTTAGTTTATCTTAATTTTTAGGTTTGCAGAAGACAAAGCATTTTCTAAGACATGTCCCAGTCCATACTATGGGCCAAATCATGGCTGCAAAAGTCAAAGAGCTTGATACAAGAATGTATTTATGTACCTAACTCTCATTCATTTCAATGGGAATTTAAGGACCTAGGCTAAGTACAAACAGTCCAAAAGCCCAAGGCTGAATAGTTTCAATCTTTGCAAGTTAGTCTAAACTGTGTAGACTGAACCAATAAGAAAGCAAACAGGCGTTCACTTTTGTTTCTGGAAATGCAGCCACATGCCTGCAGTGGCCCAGGCCAGAACCCGGGGGAGGGGGTGGAGGGTGGTGCTAGAGCATGCCTCCTTGCTCAGCTGGAGAAGACATCTTATATCGAAGCTAGCCTGCCCACCTTGCAAGCTGGAGATGCAAAGCATCCTGGGATGCTGGAGAACTGTGAGTTAACTTGAATCTTGGAGGGGATCTGGGACAGCAGTTCAATAAACTGATTTGACCTAAATCACATCAGTCTGATACTACATCCATCTAGGTTTATCTTAAAAGGTTTTGGCCACTTTGAAAGTGATTTATGTGCACTGAATTTCTGTTGTGTTACAAATTTGAATCGGTTTCTGATCACTTATACCGGTTGATGTGCAACTTCTGTCCCAAGCCCTAAACACCATTTTTTTTTTGGTACATTGGGGATGGCCCCAAATAGTACAGGGTCATTCCTGTGAGTAAGGCAGCAGGATTTCATACCAGAGATGAACTCCTGACTTCACTGGGTGTATCTACATGTGCAATCAATGCACACGAATAAATTCCAGAGCTTATTGCTTTGGAGTTTATTCATGCACAGCATGTTGAGTCAAGTCAGAGAAACCCTAGTTGACAGGAGGTATAGGGGGTCAGCCTGCCAGCTTGGGGCTGCTCCCCACAGCTCAACGTGCTGTGGAAGGGCTTGCTGGGGCACAAGGGTGCTTCAGTGCAGTGCTAGCCAGCAGGCAGCCCCCCATACTGAAGCATCTTTGTGGCCCAACCAGCTGGGGCAGCATCTACACATGTGCTGCTGCAGAGTTTTTTACTAGACAGCAGGATAGTACTTATATTTATGTGCCCCCTGATTAGGCTGGAATAAACTAATTTACTCTGCAGCAGGATAGTACTTGTATTTACAAGTATTTACAAGTACTATCCTGCTGCAGAGTAAATTAGTTAACTCTGGCCTAATAGCTGGAGCACGTGTAGACACACAATGTTTACGGCAAGCTAATTAGCCAACTGTGCAGTAAATGCCTCATGTAGATGTGCCCACTGAAGTCTATTTAGGGAATTTTGCCAGTGTCTTCAACCTTCCTGTAACAGGGTTCATCTAAGGGGCCTTTCAAAACAGCTACCTGCCTACCTGTCTAGGGCAGTCCACCCACCAGTCTCATCTGCCATGCCTTTGATGTAATTGATAAGTTGTTTCTAATGTGGGAGGCTGCCCATTTAATGCCCAGTGCCAAGGGGGTAATACACAGCTCCAGCATCCCTTTTACCATGTCCCGTGCCTCATAGATGGCATCCAAATTACTCCTAACTCCCCCGGCCGGGCCACACACAGCCTTGGGCCCAAACTTGGCTTACCTTGGCCACATGCCCCCTCACTAGGGCCTCACACTATCCTCTTGCTCAGGTAACTACTCTGCCTCCTCACTGGGGCTTACTCTATCAAACTATCAGGGCCAGCCTATGTACAGTCCTTCAGACCCCTCTCATAGGCCCTACTCTATGCAGCCCCTGTGCAGCCATTAGGCCTGCCTGTACGGACCCTACTTTATACAATCTATATGCAGTCCTTCAGGCCCCCATATTGGCCCTACTGTATACAGCCTACTACTTAGCTGTTCCCTCACATGTTCCCCTACTGGGACCACCACACTGTCCATTAACTGGAGTTATAATTCTGCCCCCTTCCTGGGGCCACTATTCCTCCCCCTCCCTGGGACTTCTAGGCCTTAACCCCTTGGGCCTCAGGAGTCTGTCAACCTACTTGAGCCTCCAATTTGGCCTATGGCCCACTTAGGCCTTAGGTGTCTATTGACGTTGATGGATTCTTCCTCTCCCTGCTAAGGGGTTGCCCACCAGACTGTGGTGGCTGAGGCTATACAGTACCCCATACTCACTTTTCACTAGGGAGGCAATGGTGCGGCATTTCCTGGGGACCACTCTACCATAGGCAGCCCCACCGCACCATCCTACCCTAGCAGGGTGTAGTTTCAGGTCTTTCCCCAGGATGAGGAACCTCTTCCATTCCCATAGTTCCTATCCTTAACCTCTAGATGTTCTGGCGCCAGCAGCTCCAACTGGGCGATATTATCTCTTTGGCTCCCTACACCAACTGTCAGCTCAGCCCTGAGGGCCTCGGTTTATATTGAGGCTGCTCAGCCCCATCCTCCAATCCACAAGCCCTGCTGCGGTCATGTGACCACCTCATTAGGCTGCACCACACCTGCTGGCTGCTCCATAGCCTGCTTATGCCTTTTAAAGTGGCAGGCACCAAAGGTGTCCGGCCACACTTCCACTGATTTCACACCAGGGCTAGCATGTTCCATTCTGAACTATCTTTGTAAACACTTCTGCATTTGCAGTATTCTGAAACTTAATTCCAGAAAGGTCTTAGCTCATAGTTTTGTCTCATTACTGTGACATTACAGTTCTACAGCCAACTTTTCCTAACATTCATACCTTTAAAATGAAGCCATAAAGAAAAAGTAAAGTTATATTAACAGTTCATACTAAGATAAAAGCTAGGAGGAGACAAGACATTAAGAAGGGTGAAAGTACAACAATAAACTGTTATTAGGCCTATTGACTATTTTTAACATCTCTCTATTTTATGAAGCCTGGTTTCATATGTACATTTTATTTCTATGTTTCACTTATTCTGTTGCTATTTAACATTGTATTTAATTTTGATTTAACATCATTCTTAAAGTACTGACAACTCAATCCAAATTTGCATGCACTAGCTTTAAAATAGCGCTCAAAGAAACAGAGATTAACATTCAAGACTTCAAATTCTAAGTGGAAATGCTAAAATGGTATCAGGGTTCTCAAAATACAATCTATTTAATAAATATCTGATTTACCAAATTAATTTCCTCTCTCAATTCAGTGTTTATTGAAGGAGTGGTCACTTTAAATACCACCCATTTTTTCCTTTTCCCCTAAATTTTTAGTTGCTGCCATTATTCAGCTTTTGTCTCTTCAGTTGACACAAATTGTGGCCTATGTAATGGGGTAGTGCAGTCAGGAAGCTTCCAGTTGCAGGTGCTGAATGCCATAGCCCCCAGCTCCATTCCTGAATTCAGTATAATATGCTGCACCTGAGCGCCCGAGACAGAACCAAGCAGCCTTGTTACAAAAATTCTGGCAGACGCAAACACTCAAAATCTATTTTATGGATTTTGGTTTTTAATTCTTGTTTTGCTACACTATCACTTACAGATGCCTATTTGCGACTCCTACTCTGTATGTTTTTTTGTATTGGCTGAATCTTAGTTAAGGAAAGAGAGGAGAAAAACTTTTATCCAGTGAGACACTTTATCAAGAAAATTCCACAAGAAATTGGTTGTTACCTGCAGATAACAACTGGTTTGTTAGTTAATGGCTAGAGGCAAAGCCAAGGCCAGTTAATGCTCCAGCTGTCCAGTCATTAACTGCAGTAAAGACTGATTTTGAGGAGGTTATTGCCGTGATAAAATATCCTCAAAAGATTATAACAGCAATAGTGTACAGAAAAAAAAAGTATTAGTGGCTATAGTGTGACTGAATGGCTGCATTTGAAAAATTGGTCATTCCCTGGCGGTTCATAACCGATTTTCCACCAGTCAAAAAGCAAGTTGTGCTCTGTTAGGTTTATTGTACAAGGCAATAAAAATATTGGCCAGGTTAAATTGTCAGCGTGTTATGACATTAACCATTCTTTTACTCTGCTTAATTTAAGTGTTACTATGATTCATTATGGAAAGAAAACTGTCCTTTGCAAGTAAACAGGCATTTCAGCAGTGAAAATGGATAGCAATAATAAATCTGAATACAAAATTAAATTTCACTTGATGGCTTTTTCCCATTTAAAATATTACCAGGTTTTTTTTAAGAGGTACCACAGAATTTTTGAGCATTTAGTTTGCAAGGTTCTCTTCTGAAATATACATTATTGATGTGGTGCCTAGCAGCACTAATATAGTTAAGGGTTTCCTTTTAAAAACCCTTTTTGATGGGTTAACTTGGCCATTAAAAGTCACTCTGTGCTTAAACTGGCATGCAGCTTGCCGAACTATAATGGGGACTTGAACCTTGTGCTATTCCTATTTTAAACAGGGCCATGTACATTTTTAGTCATGCAAGCTGTTACTCTATTTAAGCTTTAGAACTGCACACACAAAAATGAACACACTTAATTTGTACACCTAATTCTATAAATCTGGACTTGCTTATATTAAATTATTTGAAGCTATGCAAAATCCTACAGAACCTATGGTAATTTGCATACTTTTATCATAACAGCAATATGCTATCATAGTAATCTTAATATACAATGACAGAACACAGCATAACCACTCTAAAAAAAGCCATTAAGGTGTATTGTATAAATGTAGAATAAGAATTCTAGGCAGGCTCTGTAATGCATAATTCAAATTATTTTTATTATTCACTGACACCTGTAACAGCACTAGATCCATTGCACTTTATGTGGCTAAAGCTCAAGTCTGAGATTTTCAAAGGAACTCAGGGCAGTTAAGTAGGCAGCTTCCACCGAAATGTGGTGGGAGTTGATATATTTACATCAGGTGAAATCTTGCATTCACTGAAGTCAGTGGCAAAATTTTCATGACCTTTCAAGACACCGGTGTTTAGCTCAAAATTAATTACACCCTTGGCACCAAAAAAGCCTCACTATCACCACATCAAGTTCTGCCCACACCTCATGGGAGTATTCAAGCATAAATGATAAAACATTAATTCGGTCCAGTGCAGCTGCGTTTTGCAGGGGACTACACACAATGCATCACATCACGCTTGTCCTTTATGTGGTAGTGGTTAGTCTCTAGGTCTGTGTGAAGCAGCTAGTATTTGCTTCGGATTCAGAGTTGGCCTATTTGGGGGACAGTGATTTGATTCGGCCAAATCTGATTTGGAGATTCAGCTGTCACCGAATCAGCTGAATCTCCGAATCGGGCAGGCCCCATCTCCTGCCTGCTCTCCCAACCCCGTCAATGGCTGTCCAGCCTGGCCCCAGCCTCCCAGATCTTTAAAAAAAAGGTTCCACCAGTTGCTGCCATGCTGGCAGGGCATCCCCGCTGCCCCCCATGCTGCGTGGGAGTCCCTACCATGAGCCCCCAGAAGCCCCAAGAGCTGCTGCAGGAGCCAGTGAGTGCAGGGCTTTTGTTTTAAAGAGGTGGGGTGGACAGGGCAGCTATTGATGGGGCTGGGAGAGTGGGCAGGGGTCAGATAGCTCACAGCAGGGCCCCCCCACAACAAAGGGCAGTGGGGATCACTTCCCCCCCGCACCTGGGAGCAGCCGGTGAGTGGTGTTTTTTTGGGTTTTTTTTAAAGATCCAGAAGCTAGGGCCAGACAGGACAGCCACGGGATGGGGGGGAGAGTGGGCAGGGATCGGGGCCACTCAGGGAGGCTGGGGGAGCAGGCAGGGGATAGGGCCTGGGGGGTCTCCCCATGGTCCTCTCCCCCCTCCTGCAGCCCCATCCCGCCACCCCCTACTTACCAGCACAGAGTCTGGGTCCAGCTCCCTGCGGTGGCAAGTGGGGACTGCCTGAACCTCTGAAGCTCTCTGAATCTTTTCCGAATCAATTCGGAGAGCTTCAAATTGATTTGGACCTTTTTATTGGTCTGCCAATTTGGATTTGGAGATTCAGCCACTGAATCGGGCTGAATCTCCTCCAGATCAAATCAGCACCCGAAGCTTCACAGAGCCCTATTAGCTTCAGTGGGTTGAAGTGATTGCCACTCCATTCTTAAGTCTGTCTTGCCACCTTTTCTATTACCATGCTGTAACTGTTATTTAAATATAACTTTAAAAAAAAATCTTTTTACTGCTTGTTTTTCATGCCCCAAGTTGATAATAGTTAACGTTTAGGGCTAGACTTTTAGGAAGGCCTCAATGCAATCTCCAGAGGGACAGTTTTGCCTATACACTCATTGATCATGAACCTTAGTACATCCACAGTAGTCCATGCACGTGCTAGAATCTTTCAGTATATACACCACATCAACAAAATGCCACATAACTATGCCTCATTACCACCAGAGGTTGGGTTTTGAAAATTAAGTTGTTAGAATTAATGGAAACCAAGCAACATATACTTCAGGCAATACTGAAATGTAGCTGTATTTGTGCACATGTTGTAAATGACTGACTGATAGAATGATATAACACAATAATAACAACAAGTTTCAAATATGTACATATGGAAACTACAAACAAAGATCTCAAAATAGTGAGAGCAAGGGTATCAGGTCCAATGGTGGGGAGCTAATCCACAGGCTGGATTGCGCCTAAAGACCAGCCCTGCACATCAGCACCCAGGACCAACTGTGTGTGGTACATGCAGTGCATGTTCTGGCTTCACTGTTGCACGCCACATGCGGTTCACACCGACCCAGGCTCCTCAAGCTGCATGCATTGACCAAGCTAGATGGGCCCTGCAAGCTGGATCTGGTAAGGGGGTCTGGTCTGTAGGCCTGATCAAGACTGGCCCCAGATCCAACATACAGGGCTGGTTTGATGCAGGCACTGCATGCAACACATGCCTTGGACAGATTTTGCATGCCATATGCAGTGCACAGGGCCAGGGATGGCACATGCTGCATGCAGCACATGGGGCCAGTCCAAGATCCAAGGCAGCACTGCAGGCCAGATGATAGGGCTCTGTGGCCCAGATGCAGTCCATGGGCCATATCTTTGACACCCTTGATGTAGAGTCATTAAGGCCCAACGGCTTTGACTGGCAGAAGCTATTCATCTCACTTTAATAATGGACAATGTGAGGCACAGAGAGGTTAAATGGCTTGTTTGATACTGCACAGGAAGTCAGAGAAACAGCCAGGATACATCCTATGAGTCCTGACTCAATCTTCTGGTCTAATCATTGACTACATTCCCTATCATGCCGCAGCTATGCTGCCAATCATATTCTTCCTTAAAGTGTAGCCAATAATGATTCAGCTCCAATTTACGCCATTCTACTATGCATAATCAGACAGACAGTTTATGAATTAAATACATGTCTTATAATTGGATCCACACACACTCTGTGAAACTTCAGAACATACTTTAGAAGGGTTTCCAGTCTATCTGAAGCCACAGGCATCAGAATGCTGCTGCTGGACTTACCAGCTGTTGCTTAGAGGCTTGGGCCAACTGTTGCTGCCAAAGGATACTCAGATGATATATAAAAGTGGAAAATGGGGAAGAGAGTTATTCATCATCTCTGACACAGGAACTTCAAGAGAAATGTGGACAGCTCTGCCAAGAATCAGCCATCTCAGACATCATCCCTACCTTGTAGTTTAGCCTCCTTTCTCAAAAGTCTACAGTTTGGTTTGGTCCTTTGTATCAGTAGGCTTAATTTCAGCCACGGTAATAGCAATAACATGCTACCATCCAAAATGACAAAGTGATCCTTATGGTGCTGTTCTCTGTTGAATTCCAATGCCAAACAGATTAAAGTAGAAGGCTTTTTTTTGTATATCCAAATATAGCCTTTTATCATATAGGATCCTAATGGGTCTTCCAAGTTATTTGCCTTATGTACAGCACTCATAAAGTAGCATCAAGGCTTGAGCAGGGTGCATAGCAGCAAAAGTAGTGTGTATCATGCTGTTAAACTGTATGCAAGATAGATCTTGTCCAATGACTCCCAAGGAAACTCTTACATTATAGAAATGGTGTCCTGAGAACTACATTATACAGATATGGTTGAATTTCAAAACATCAACAATTTCAAACATACTTAAAAAATTGTAAGATTGTTTTGCAAAAAGTTGCCTCATTTTCCCTTAATCAGATTTCTTTATATGCAAGATCTTTCTGGTGACATCTTAAAAGTCAACAGTCATTCAGAACAAGCTGCATGGAAATTACATTACTTTGAAAGGAGGGTTGGGCTGGCAGGGAGCAATTTATGCCCATGGTCAGTGACTACACATGCATTTCACAACAGTTTATTACTCTACCATAAGTACTGCCCCCAACAGTACTATCTTACAGTGGAGTTAATTAGTTTACTACAAGTACTACCCTGCTGCAGAGCTTTTTCATGTGCAACACTGCACATGTAGGCATTGATTGGCTGACAGGGGCACAAGGGTGCTTCTGTGTAGGGGCTATCAGCCAGCTGTGTGGGAGCTATCAGCCCCACACTGAAGCACCCTTCTGCCTCAACCAGCCCCTCTGCAGCACATTGAGCCCAGTCAGAGCAGTCCCAGGCTGTCAGGCTGATCCCCTGGGCTCCTTGCCAGCTGGGGCTGCTCTGACTGGGCTCCATGTGCTGCACATGCATAAACTCAAGAGCTGATTGCTCCAGAGTTTTTTGCTCCCAGGAGCACATTCAAATGATGCACTAACTGCATGTGTAGATGCACCATCTGTATCTTATCTTGTTTCCTCCCTTGCGCAGTAGAGATAGTGCTACTAATTTACCTGCCACATCTCTGTCATCATGAAGCTACAGACAGGCTGAGACAAATGATGAAATCAATGGCAACATCCACACATTAACAGGGTCAAGATTAGGCAACACCTAGCTATGCAAAAGTGACTTTGGACTGTCTTGGAATATAATAATAAACTAATTGTTAACGGACAGAAAATTAAATATATACCCAAATTCATGAAAAAAAAAACCTAGCTTCAAATTAAATATGAAGGTGGGCATGTCTACACATGCAATTAATGCAAAGCAATATATTCAGGGGTTTATGGCTGTTTAAACATATGCCTGGGAACGCAGCAGGTTGAACTGAGTCACAGCAGCTTGAGGCCGCTACTTCAGCTTAACACGCTGTGAAAGGACTGGCTGGGGCAGAAGGGTACTTCAGTGTAGGGCTAGGCAGCAGGCAGCCCCCACACTGAACCACACTTGTGCCCCAGCTAACTGGAGCAGTGTCTCCACAGCAGGACAGTACTTGTATTTATGAGTACTATCTATCCTGCTCCAGAGTAAATTAGTTTACTCCAGCCTAATAGAGGCACACATGTAGATGCCAACATTGATAACATGTAGGGGGTGCACGCGGGTCCATGTGCACCCCTGAGATCTGCTGTGCACCCCCTGGAAGCTCCAGCCACGAAACCGAAGTGCCGCTGGAAGTGCACTTCCAATTTCGCTACTGGCTTGGTGATCAGCTCCTGGGGGAGCCCCTCCCCCCCCAACCTCAGTTGGTGATTGGTGGCTGCGAGGAACACCCCCACACACACCCCGTCGGTGATCTGGTGCCTCCCCAGATTTGGGAGGCACCAGTCACCCATGGATGCCAAGATGTTACTGTACATACACCTGGTATGTAGGTATCTAATCTGAACAGTGGGAATTAACCACTAATATACCTTTGAGACTTGGGTCCTTAAGGTCTACTCAGAACAAACAATTTAGGATACCCAATGGACACAGAAGACTAGAGAGATCAGCCATGTGTAAAGGTTGTATCACTGCTTTTGTTGGGGCCAAATAACATATGAAGGCAACTGATGCAAGTCATCAGAACCCAAATACACAGTGTGAGAGGCCAGACTGCTGAATTAGAGGAACAGAGAAAGGAAGAGAGAGAATGATTTACAGAACAACATTTTTAGGATCACGATAGGGGCAGCAGATATGGCACACGATACAGTAATGGAAACAGCATTTTGTGCTGTCATCACGCAGCAGTAGCTTTGCTCCTGACATTGGGAGGGGACAATCACTGGGGCATATCAAGCTCCCAAGTGCACACCTGTCCCCTTCCCAAACATGAGAGCACACTGGATGCACTGTTACCCTTCCCCTATTTCCTCATAGACTGAGCCAACTGGTAAGGACTGTCTCTCTGTCAAAATACTTTATGACAGTACTTTATGACTTTATATTGGACATAGTCTCACGGTTCTCTTACCCTGTCGGAAAAAAGCAGTAATCAGGTGCATATTCAAAATCACCTTCAGCCAAACCCCCACTGTCAAACAACAGCATCATCACAGAGCTTGGATTGATGAACTGTATTTTAGATTTTGTGCCAAAGCAACATGGGTCCCACCAGCAGGAAGGGGCATATAGTGAGAGACAGAAAAGAAAGGCAGCACAACTCTCTCCACCTTGCAAGGGCTGGCAAAGCAGAAGAAGGGCAAACTCCAGAAGGGCAAAGACACAGCAGTCCTGGAAGGGCAGGCAAAAGTGTCAGGAAGAGAAAAGGGGAGGTGATGGCTGGACAGGCTGTATCAATGGCAAATGTGCTTTGAGTTCGTGGAAGGAAAATGACAACAGAGATTAAGAACAGCATGGCAAGTTTTACTGTGCTCACTCGCAGGTGGGAGCACTGACTTTAGTGACTAGATAAACAACAAGCCTATTGAAATAACGTGTCATGAGACCAATCCCTAATCTGAATCTACCAGCTGGAAGTTATCCCATAATGACTAATTACAGTGCATCCTCTTCACACAAATACTTCAGAGATCAATATATACAGGTTCTTCTTTCTGACAAATACCTTTCTACTCTCATGTCTTTCTGGTTATAACTAGGGACCTACTGAATTTGTGATTTTGACACTTATTCAAGAGAATCATCTAAGGTTTGGATCTTCTACTCCACTTCCAAATAGCCTTCACCATTTCACTCTCTGCAACATCCACCTGTGACCAAGACTGTAGGCTAAACTTTCATTCTTCCTGCTGACTACAACGAAAGTTGGATCAGGCTCCAAAGGGTATCAAACCTCAAACACTGTATATTAAACATAGGACCGTGTTTTGAAACTTTGCATGATGCCTGCCACAGAGAAAAGATAGAGGCCCTGAGCTATGATTTTCTCAGGTGCAAAAGGGAACTGTACATGCTTACAGCTACAATTAAGACAGGAAAACAAAAGGAGGAATATATATATATATACACATGTATATAAATATAGGCTTCAAATTTAAACCACCTATACACACACACACATATATATGCATGCGTGTGTGTGTGTGTAAATGTATATACGTGTGCATACAGCTCCCAGTGCAGTTCAAATATGGGTGGGATGGATACATTCACAAAAAGTTTCCATGGATTTGCATGAACATTTATTCAGCAGATCATTGTAAGCTTATGCTGATTTCTGGTACCTTCACAGGTGCCAAAAATATGGCTAATAGGTAAATGGAAAAAACTTTATGATATTTATCAATCAAGCCCAAAGAAGGCTTTTTTTTCATGACAGGTTAAATCTGTGGCAATTTGCTGCATCAGTACTAGGATCAAAAAGGAAAACGTACAAATGCATGCCAGCTCTCAGCTACTAGAATGCAATAAAAAGCTGAGGAGAGATTCAGAGTTTGCCGTGATTCTTAAAAGTATTTTCAGCCTTACTTAAAGGTGGGGTGAGATGGGGCTATTTGTGGTGCTTGAGTAAAACAGTAGAATCTGAATCCAGATAGAGCCAGTACCTTAACTTCTCCACACACACATCCACACAAATCTTTGATTCTTCAATGAACATTTTTCAAGTCTCCACCACCCTGTTTTAATTTGCTGATCCTGGATCACTCTGAACCTCAACACTGCATTAAATCTTTTTTTCATTTTTTCAAGGATAATATAAACCCCAAACAATATTTAATTCTTATTTATGCTTATTGCTAGCAGTACAATGCTGTACTTGAAAACATTCTTTTACGTTATGGTTTAGTACAATTTACTTGAAGCACATGTCATTTCCCCTATATATATTTATAGGGGAAGAGAGGTGAAGGATTGAAATAATTATCTTAATTTAAAACCCATCCAATTTAAGACTTAATTAAACATTTTTAGCCAGATCTCTTTTTGGGTCATTAGTATTTGCAGAATCTGAGGGGGACAAAAGAATCTTCTGTATTTAAAACCATTTCCTCCTTTTGGTTTTCTCACACATCTTGCATTTAAATAATACATTATACATGCCAAAACAATGGCATTCTCAGGATTAACTCATCAAAATGCCCTTACATTTTGAGTAGACATGGTATAGAATGGCACAAATAACTTTGAGGTCAGGAGGATCTTTCCAAGTGATTCATTTTCAAATCTAAGGGTTTTTTAATACTTGAAAAAACTCAATATATTTCATAGAGTCATTACATTTTGTACAGTTCTGAAATAATGCCAATTTCACAACTTAATTTGTTAAAATGATAATAAACGAGGAGGCTGTCATTTGACAGAGAGAAAAACTAGCTCTTTTTTCTGTTATCTGTTTTGCTGTAAGGTTAATTCTTTATATTTTATATTTAAATTAATTCGGATTTCTTTCATAATAGGCAGCTTACTATATTATGGAATTAGTAAAGAAATGGGGAAAAGAGAGGCAGAAAGAAAAAGGGGGAGGGGAAAGGGTAGGAAGAGATCAATTAAATAATTTTTCTGTCAAAAATCAGATATGCACATATTTTAGTTTGGAGAGCATATGCTGCTCTTGATGTGGATCCAAAAATGAGCCACTGCACTGAGCAAAATAAAGCCAGCTCTGTAATTATTAGCAGAGACATACTCATGAGGGCCATTTCCTGTAGAAAATACCACTTTTATTTTCTTTCCTGTTTCCTAATAGAATCACTTTAACAAGAAAAGAAAAGGAATAGACAAAGTTTGCAGCATTTAATAATAAGCCGTGACAGACATTGCATTTTTCACCAATTACTGCACACCTTGGAAAGTACCAGAGGGCATATGGCCTGTTAGACTTGCTGAAGATCTCCTTCCTTTGCACTGACTGAGTTCATCTGTTTCAAAGCGAGATTGCTGGTGGACACCATCCATGCAGCACTTCAGTCTGGATCACTACAAAGCAGCCTGAATTAAGCAATTTTTAGGCACCAGAAATGGTGGAGACCATGAAAAAGACTACACTGGAGATATCATCTAACCTATGAAATCAACCTGTTTCTACCAACAGCAGGCTTAGAGATACTACACCTCAGGGAATGAATAAAGCATGGCCAGCAATAGGATGTGCATTGTTTCCATAACGCACTAAGAAAATTATATTGCCCTGACCCAAGAGTTTATTCCACATCTGAGAATTTTTGGATTATACATCAACAGAGAGAATTTTGCACCAGAACCATAGAGGACAAGGCTCTTTTGCACCCCTTAGTGATATGGGAGAAAGAGGGAAATCAGTGTCTTTTAACAGAAAGCCAAGACATCAACTTAGCTAGGTAGGTGCTTCACAGGAGTAAAAAAAATGCCAAAGTGCCATTTGCTTACAAATCCTTTAGGAAAAAGGAGCAAGAAAAGTTACCATTAGCTAGAACATGAAAAGAGCAGATTATTTTGGCAACCAGGGGAGAGAGACTGATTCATGGTGACTAAAATGGCCAAGTCAAGATTGAAAATACAGGTTTGTATCAGTATCTGGTAGGGCATTTTCCAGCACAGAACTCCTGTTTTACAGCTTACTGTTTTCTTCTTGCAAATCTGTGTGGCCAGGAATACTGGAGCATGCATGCAATCAGCTGTTGTAAAAGTGCCTTTGTGAATATGAAGAGCAAGTATTTAAATACTGCACAAAAATTCATTTCCCCCTGCTACTACTTTTATACTCTCTGCTATCATTTGCCTCTTCTGCTGTCCCAGACCTTATTGAGGCAGACAGAAAAATTAGACTTCTCAAAACAATGAGCCCAATTAAACGCTCTTAGTTAATCCTTTGAGGTGCATGGAAATTGTGAGTTTATATTGATAGTGCTTTCCTTGATCAGCACTGACTTACTGGGTAGGGAGTCTCATGCATTTCTGAAGCATCTAATGCCCGCTCCCATGCCATCCACTCCACAGCTTTCTGCCACCACAGCCATCCCTCACATACAGAACCTATACGAAACATGCATCCCATCATTTTTTGGATTTGGCTTAAGACGCTAAAGGGATACAAATTCCTTGCAGAAATTGAAAAATTCAGAGGATGTTTTGTCAGTCAAATTAGGCAGTGTTTGCTGATCCATATGCTACAGGATCACTGCACAAGAAGATTCCACTACGATAAATGGAGTAGTACCCACTTTTCTAGGTATTTTTGCCTCAAGAAGAAAACCATACTCTCCTCAATCCTAGGGCTCTAAAAAAACTTAAGGATCGGAAATGTTTTCTTTTGTATGGTGGCATCAGTTATCTCCAGAACTCAGCACGATCCCGGCTAAGACCACAAGTACATCTCTGTGAATTTGGAAGGGCTGTGCAGGACAGTGGAGTGTGAAAAGAACACTCTTGCTACATTGCAATTGCCCCAACCACTGAGAAAAAGATTATTCTCTCCAAAAAAAATTAAGGTTCCTCAACATTATCTTCAGCCCTCTTTCCAAAAGTAGGTGTGAATGTCTATGTTTTCCTCTAGTATTTGATAATTATATTGCAGAAGTGCCCAAAAGTGGTGGTAGGCTCAGGGGGGCATTGTGTTAGTCACAGTACAAATACATACAAAGGCATGGCCCTTGCTCCAGAGAGCTTTTTATCAGCCCCTAATTAACCTCTTCCTGAACCTTGAAGCCAAAGTAATCAGTGGGTCTCTCTATAATGAATCTAAATCCATTCATCTGGGGGAGAAGGAGGGTCTAAGGAAAAATTATTCAAAAATGTGACTACTAAATTGCTTCCTCTGTGAGGCAGCTCTCTAACAAACTGGTACTAGTCTGCCAAACCACTCTACCTCTCTAAATAGCCAACTCTGACTGCACAGTGTCTGCTGTTTAAAAAGGGCTTTCATTTGTTTTCAGTATTATGCATACACTAGAATACAGAAACACATGAATTAGAAACTTCTAGAAAACTCTAGTATGTTTCACCCTGAACCAATCAGTGACTAACAGGCTGTTATAAATATACTAAACAAAGAAGGGGCATTCTAGACAAATCTAACTTTATGGTTATTATAAAACCCCTACATTGTGCTGTAAGTGCAGAGTTTAACAAATACATCCTTCAACTTAAACAGATATAAATCAGGAAACATCCATGAAAGTATTGGTTAAAGCAAGGATTCTTTCAAAGTACCTCATTGATTTTCAATGTAAATTTGGCACTTAATTAATCATAGGCACTTTTGCAAATCCCACCCAAAATCAGAATTCGAAAATCATCTCTGTACAAACAGTGTATCTTAATCCAAATTGAATTGGCAGGACCCATCAAAGCAGTTAAACCCACAGACTAAGGGAGGGTCTTATGTCATAATCTATAGATTGCTTTTGTTTGAATAGGAAGCAAGAAAACAGTTTTTATAAGCACTCTTAGCTGTTTAGCAGAAGGATAGAATTGGCTGTATGCAGCGTAGGTTGAGTACTTTGGAAGCTTATCACAGGAGAAATAAGATGATAGTAAGGGCAGTGACAGGGTAAGTGGAAGAGCAGGTAAGAAAAAAAGAGAGGTGGTGTAATTAAGGGATGAAGTGAAGTAGAGGTGCCCAATGGGTATTAGAGAATAGATGTCATTATGAGTGATTCAGAAGATTGGATTGTATAATACAAATCAGTGTGGAAGCTGTGGAACAAACCTAGTATGCAGAAGTGTCAGTCCTCTGAACTTCATACAGAGAAGTGTTGGTGTGTTCTATATATTACCGTCCCTGTAGAAAGGAACTGAGCTAACAGGAGAGATGATTAGTTTTCTAGGGGCAAAGGTTAAGGATGTTAGTGAGAGGGTTGATATGTTACAGTCAAGAGAACTGGGAATGAGTCCTGTGTGCATGGGGAAATTATAATGGAAAGACAGTCAGGGATGTTTTGAAAGAGGTTGGGATCTGAAAGAAAGGAGAAAGCACATTACAGTTTTTGGTATGTAGTCGTTATTAAAAATTCCCAAATGCATATTGGCAGTGGTAGGCAAATGAGTCGCTAGTTATCTGGAACCATCCAGCAAACTTGGATTTTTAGATGACTAAATCTTTTCACTAGTAATGACTAGGATTACATTAGAATAAGAGAGAAAGCAGAGAGCCACAAAGATGGGCAGTGCACCCATTTCACTACTTCAGTGACAAAATGACATCTTTTGTACACAAAGTGAAATGAAATGGTAACAAGCAGCATGCCAGCAGCAGCATACTGTTCATACAGTGTAGGCAGGAAACAACATCATGTCCTCAGCAATGTTGTATATTAAATCTTGATACGAAAAAACATTAAAAGAAGGTAATGTTGCCCACAACATTGGAATATCCTGTAGAAGGACCCTGGCCGAGCAACCCTGCCAGAGTGAGGCCTGGGTGCTGCCTGTTCCACAGGTGTCTGCTTCTCCCTTGTTCCTATGGTTTACCCACCATGACTTGGTCTTACTAAAGGAAGCTGTCAGGAGGTAGTACCTGCTACCTTGGGGTTCACTGAGCTGGTGTGGGTCCCACCGGTTGCAAGTCTTCTGTGGGGCTCTGCCTCCCCTACACCCATTTCTACTCAGGTGTTGTTGGTGATTGGCCTGAGGGCTTGGTCTTGTTGGGCATCTGACTTTGCTTGTTCAGTACGTGTGTCCACAATGAAGAGAAACAAATACACAACTCTAACTTCAGTAATGTTGTCCATGCCTGTTCCAGGGCTCTTGTCAGCTCAGCAGTGCAACTCAGTTGCTGTTCCTGAGGCAAGTATGCTTATCAAGGTTTATCTTTCCCCCTTCTTATGAGTCAAGACTGATTGAGTTGGCCCACCTGGGGCCAAGCCCTTTGAATACTCGGGAGCCACTGGTGTCACTAACCTGTGTCTGGTCCCTCTGCATACCTGACTTTCATCGGCTGGGTAATGGTCAGGGTTCCTCCTGGAGAGATGGTGATCTGCTTGTCCCCAATCTGGATCCAGCAGTCTAGTGGAAAGATGTGGCATAGGCCAGTGCCGGTGCCAGCGTTCCCCCTTTCTCTCAGGCTGGCATTCTTTTATCCCAGGAGTTCTGGGCTGGCCTGGACCAACCCAGATCCCTGCCTGCCCCCAAGTGCTTCGCCCTTGCTGCCAGGTGTTATGAGCCCCAGCTGTGCTCAACAGCTCCTGCACCTGCAGCTCCTGGGCTCTGGGTGGTGTTGTTTACCAGCACCCCCTCCCTGCTTGGCTGGCCTGCCTCCATTGTCATGTGGGGGCCAAGCTCTAGCTCTCACTCTGCCCCAAACAAGGGGCCAGTGGCTTACCTGGTCCTGCTGACTACACATCCTATCTTGGGAGCAGAAAGGTGATGGGAGGCTCCTATGTCCCTCAGGCTCACTATTTGCCTGGCTGGCTGGCTCTGAGCCTGCTGCCCATGGAGCCCACTGGTAGTCCTCATGCTGGTAAGTACAGGGCTCAGCCAGGTCTTCAATACAATCCCTTTCTCTATTGTTTGAGAAATGCTAAGAATTTTATGGTATCTAGCATCAGCCGCCCCTGTCTGAGGCCAAAAGTTTCACTTTGCTGCTCCACTTCTGAACTAATACGGCCTAAGAACAAACACTGAAGTTACAAGGACTCTTATGGTGGTAGAGGAGATACAGATGCTAATAACAGCCCTCTGCATTATACAGGCAGACCCCTTCTCCTTGCATCATTCTTCAAAGTGTGCCATTATTACAGAATGTGGATACCAGCTGTGCAGCTGCTGCTTGGGACCAGCACTTAATTTTTTATTACATAGTGACTTTTAGAATAGGAATGAGAAGGAAACAA